>NW_028116548.1:0-37344 GCF_964273445.1 Streptopelia decaocto | reverse complement strand
GAAGAATTGGGACAAAAATTGGAAAATTTTTAAGGGACTTTGAAAAAATTTCAACTGGAATTTTAGCCATTTTTTGATGTGAAATTGTAAACATGTGGACATGGATTTTGAAAATTCTAGAGAGAATTTTAAAAGCTTCAAGAGAATTTCAACAATTTTGAGAGGGATTTGAAAAGTTTCAATGGGAATGGGAAGAATTGGGACAAAAATTGGAAAATTTTTCAGGGACTTTGAAAAAATTTCAACTGGAATTTTAGCATTTTTTAACGTGAAATTGTAAACATGTGGACATGGATTTTGAAAATTCTAGAGAGAATTTTAAAAGCTTCAACAGAATTTCAACACTTTTGAGAGGGATCTGAAAAGTTTCAATGGGAATGGGAAGAATTGGGACAAAAATTGGAAAATTTTTAAGGGACTTTGAAAAAATTTCAACTGGAATTTTAGCCATTTTTGACGTGAAATTGTAAACATGTGGACATGGATTTTGAAAATTCTAGAGAGAATTTTAAAAGCTTCAACAGAATTTCTACAATTTTGAGAGGGATTTGAAAAGTTTCAATGGGAATGGGAAGAATTGGGACAAAAATTGGAAAATTTTTAAGGGACTTTGAAAAAATTTCAACTGGAATTTTAGCCATTTTTTGACGTGAAATTGTAAACATGTGGACATGGATTTTGAAAATTCTAGAGAGAATTTTAAAAGCTTCAAGAGAATTTCAACAATTTTGAGAGGGATTTGAAAAGTTTCAATGGGAATGGGAAGAATTGGGACAAAAATTGGAAAATTTTTAAGGGACTTTGAAAAAATTTCAACTGGAATTTTAGCCATTTTTTTATGTGAAATTGTAAACATGTGGACATGGATTTTGAAAATTCTAGAGAGAATTTTAAAAGCTTCAAGAGAATTTCAACAATTTTGAGAGGGATTTGAAAAGTTTCAATGGGAATGGGAAGAATTGGGACAAAAATTGGAAAATTTTTAAGGGACTTTGAAAAAATTTCAACTGGAATTTTAGCCATTTTTTGACGTGAAATTGTAAACATGTGGCCATGGATTTTGAAAATTCTAGAGAGAATTTTAAAAGCTTCAAGAGAATTTCAACAATTTTGAGAGGGATTTGAAAAGTTTCAATGGGAATGGGAAGAATTGGGACAAAAATTGGAAAATTTTTAAGGGACTTTGAAAAATTTCAACTGGAATTTTAGCCACTTTTTGACGTGAAATTGTAAACATGTGGCCATGGATTTTGAAAATTCTAAAGAGAATTTTAAAAGCTTCAAGAGAATTTCAACAATTTTGAGAGGGATTTGAAAAGTTTCAATGGGAATGGGAAGAATTGGGACAAAAATTGGAAAATTTTTAAGGGACTTTGAAAAAATTTCAACTGGAATTTTAGCCATTTTTTGACGTGAAATTGTAAACATGTGGACATGGATTTTGAAAATTCTAGAGATAATTTTAAAAGCTTTAACAGAATTTCTACAATTTTGAGAGGGATTTGAAAAGTTTCAATGGGAATGGGAAGAATTGGGACAAAAATTGGAAAATTTTTAAGGGACTTTGAAAAAATTTCAACTGGAATTTTATCCATTTTTTGACATGAAATTGTAAACATGTGGCCATGGATTTTGAAAATTCTAGAGAGAATTTTAAAAGCTTCAAGAGAATTTCTACAATTTTGAGAGGGATTTTAAAAGTTTCAATGGGAATGGGAAGAATTGGAACAAAAATTGGAAATTTTTTAAGGGACTTTGAAAAAATTTCAACTGGAATTTTAGCCATTTTTTTACGTGAAATTGTAAACATGTGGCCATGGATTTTGAAAATTCTAGAGAGAATTTTAAAAGCTTCAAGAGAATTTCAACAATTTTGAGAGGGATTTGAAAAGTTTCAATGGGAATGGGAAGAATTGGGACAAAAATTGGAAAATTTTTAAGGGACTTTGAAAAAATTTCAACTGGAATTTTAGCAATTTTTTGACGTGAAATTGTGAACATGTGGACATGGATTTTGAAAATTCTAGAGAGAATTTTAAAAGCTTCAAGAGAATTTCAACAATTTTGAGAGGGATTTGAAAAGTTTCAATGGGAATGGGAAGAATTGGGACAAAAATTGGAAAATTTTTAAGGGACTTTGAAAAAATTTCAACTGAAATTTTAGCATTTTTTTTTTACGTGAAATTGTAAACATGTGGCCATGGATTTTGAAAATTCTAGAGAGAATTTTAAAAGCTTCAAGAGAATTTCAACAATTTTGAGAGGGATTAGAAAAGTTTCAATGGGAATGGGAAGAATTGGGACAAAAATTGGAAAATTTTTAAGGGACTTTGAAAAAATTTCAACTGGAATTTTAGCCATTTTTTGACATGAAATTGTAAACATGTGGCCATGGATTTTGAAAATTCTAGAGAGAATTTTAAAAGCTTCAACAGAATTTCAACAATTTTGAGAGGGATTTGAAAAGTTTCAATGGGAATGGGAAGAATTGGGACAAAAATTGGAAAATTTTTAAGGGACTTTGAAAAAATTTCAACTGGAATTTTAGCCATTTTTTGACGTGAAATTGTAAACATGTGGCCATGGATTTTGAAAATTCTAGAGAGAATTTTAAAAGCTTCAAGAGAATTTCAACAATTTTGAGAGGGATTTGAAAAGTTTCAATGGGAATGGGAAGAATTGGGACAAAAATTGGAAAATTTTTAAGGGACTTTGAAAAAATTTCAACTGGAATTTTAGCAATTTTTTTATGTGAAATTGTAAACATGTGGACATGGATTTTGAAAATTCTAGAGAGAATATTAAAAGCTTTAACAGAATTTCTACAATTTTGAGAGGGATTTGAAAAGTTTCAATGGGAATGGGAAGAATTGGGACAAAAATTGGAAAATTTTTAAGGGACTTTGAAAAAATTTCAACTGGAATTTTAGCCATTTTTTGTCGTGAAATTGTAAACATGTGGACATGGATTTTGAAAATTCTAGAGAGAATTTTAAAAGCTTCAAGAGAATTTCAACAATTTTGAGAGGGATTTGAAAAGTTTCAATGGGAATGGGAAGAATTGGGACAAAAATTGGAAATTTTTTAAGGGACTTTGAAAAAATTTCAACTGGAATTTTAGCCATTTTTTGACGTGAAATTGTAAACATGTGGACATGGATTTTGAAAATTCTAGAGAGAATTTTAAAAGCTTCAAGAGAATTTCAACAATTTTGAGAGGGATTTGAAAAGTTTCAATGGGAATGGGAAGAATTGGGACAAAAATTGGAAAATTTTTAAGGGACTTTGAAAAAATTTCAACTGGAATTTTAGCCATTTTTTGACGTGAAATTGTAAACATGTGGCCATGGATTTTGAAAATTCTAGAGAGAATTTTAAAAGCTTCAAGAGAATTTCAACAATTTTGAGAGGGATTTGAAAAGTTTCAATGGGAATGGGAAGAATTGGGACAAAAATTGGAAAATTTTTAAGGGACTTTGAAAAAATTTCAACTGGAATTTTAGCCATTTTTTGACGTGAAATTGTAAACATGTGGACATGGATTTTGAAAATTCTAGAGAGAATTTTAAAAGCTTCAACAGAATTTCTACAATTTAGAGAGGGATTTGAAAAGTTTCAATGGGAATGGGAAGAATTGGGACAAAAATTGGAAAATTTTTAAGGGACTTTGAAAAAATTTCAACTGGAATTTTAGCCATTTTTTGACGTGAAATTGTAAACATGTGGCCATGGATTTTGAAAATTCTAGAGAGAATTTTAAAAGCTTCAAGAGAATTTCAACAATTTTGAGAGGGATTTGAAAAGTTTCAATGGGAATGGGAAGAATTGGGACAAAAATTGGAAAATTTTTAAGGGACTTTGAAAAAATTTCAACTGGAATTTTAGCCATTTTTTGACGTGAAATTGTAAACATGTGGCCATGGATTTTGAAAATTCTAGAGAGAATTTTAAAAGCTTCAAGAGAATTTCAACAATTTTGAGAGGGATTTTAAAAGTTTCAATGGGAATGGGAAGAATTGGGACAAAAATTGGAAAATTTTTAAGGGACTTTGAAAAAATTTCAACTGGAATTTTAGCAATTTTTTTATGTGAAATTGTAAACTTGTGGACATGGATTTTGAAAATTCTAGAGAGAATTTTAAAAGCTTCAACAGAATTTCAACAATTTTGAGAGGGATTTGAAAAGTTTCAATGGGAATGGGAAGAATTGGGACAAAAATTGGAAATTTTTTAAGGGACTTTGAAAAAATTTCAACTGGAATTTTAGCCATTTTTTGACGTGAAATTGTAAACATGTGGCCATGGATTTTGAAAATTCTAGAGAGAATTTTAAAAGCTTCAAGAGAATTTCAACAATTTTGAGAGGGATTTGAAAAGTTTCAATGGGAATGGGAAGAATTGGGACAAAAATTGGAAAATTTTTAAGGGACTTTGAAAAAATTTCAACTGGAATTTTAGCCATTTTTTGACGTGAAATTGTAAACATGTGGACATGGATTTTGAAAATTCTAGAGAGAATTTTAAAAGCTTCAACAGAATTTCTACAATTTTGAGAGGGATTTGAAAAGTTTCAATGGGAATGGGAAGAATTGGGACAAAAATTGGAAAATTTTTAAGGGACTTTGAAAAAATTTCAACTGGAATTTTAGCCATTTTTGGACGTGAAATTGTAAACATGTGGACATGGATTTTGAAAATTCTAGAGAGAATTTTAAAAGCTTCAAGAGAATTTCAACAATTTTGAGAGGGATTTGAAAAGTTTCAATGGGAATGGGAAGAATTGGGACAAAAATTGGAAAATTTTTAAGGGACTTTGAAAAAATTTCAACTGGAATTTTAGCAATTTTTTTATGTGAAATTGTAAACATGTGGACATGGATTTTGAAAATTCTAGAGAGAATTTTAAAAGCTTCAAGAGAATTTCAACCATTTTGAGAGGGATTTGAAAAGTTTCAATGGGAATGGGAAGAATTGGGACAAAAATTGGAAATTTTTTAAGGGACTTTGAAAAAATTTCAACTGGAATTTTAGCCATTTTTTGACGTGAAATTGTAAACATGTGGCCATGGATTTTGAAAATTCTAGAGAGAATTTTAAAAGCTTCAAGAGAATTTCAACAATTTTGAGAGGGATTTGAAAAGTTTCAATGGGAATGGGAAGAATTGGGACAAAAATTGGAAAATTTTTAAGGGACTTTGAAAAAATTTCAACTGGAATTTTAGCCATTTTTTGACGTGAAATTGTAAACATGTGGCCATGGATTTTGAAAATTCTAGAGAGAATTTTAAAAGCTTCAAGAGAATTTCAACAATTTTGAGAGGGATTTGAAAAGTTTCAATGGGAATGGGAAGAATTGGGACAAAAATTGGAAAATTTTTAAGGGACTTTGAAAAAATTTCAACTGGAATTTTAGCCATTTTTTTACGTGAAATTGTAAACATGTGGCCATGGATTTTGAAAATTCTAGAGAGAATTTTAAAAGCTTTAACAGAATTTCAACAATTTTGAGAGGGATTTGAAAAGTTTCAATGGGAATGGGAAGAATTGGGACAAAAATTGGAAAATTTTTAAGGGACTTTGAAAAAATTTCAACTGGAATTTTAGCAATTTTTTTATGTGAAATTGTAAACATGTGGACATGGATTTTGAAAATTCTAGAGAGAATTTTAAAAGCTTCAAGAGAATTTCAACAATTTTGAGAGGGATTTGAAAAGTTTCAATGGGAATGGGAAGAATTGGGACAAAAATTGGAAATTTTTTAAGGGACTTTGAAAAAATTTCAACTGGAATTTTAGCCATTTTTTGACGTGAAATTGTAAACATGTGGCCATGGATTTTGAAAATTCTAGAGAGAATTTTAAAAGCTTCAAGAGAATTTCAACAATTTTGAGAGGGATTTGAAAAGTTTCAATGCTAATGGGAAGAATTGGGACAAAAATTGGAAAATTTTTAAGGGACTTTGAAAAAATTTCAACTGGAATTTTAGCCATTTTTTGACGTGAAATTGTAAACATGTGGACATGGATTTTGAAAATTCTAGAGAGAATTTTAAAAGCTTCAACAGAATTTCTACAATTTTGAGAGGGATTTGAAAAGTTTCAATGGGAATGGGAAGAATTGGGACAAAAATTGGAAAATTTTTAAGGGACTTTGAAAAAATTTCAACTGGAATTTTAGCCATTTTTGGACGTGAAATTGTAAACATGTGGACATGGATTTTGAAAATTCTAGAGAGAATTTTAAAAGCTTCAACAGAATTTCAACAATTTTGAGAGGGATTTGAAAAGTTTCAATGGGAATGGGAAGAATTGGGACAAAAATTGGAAAATTTTTAAGGGACTTTGAAAAAATTTCAACTGGAATTTTAGCCATTTTTTTATGTGAAATTGTAAACATGTGGACATGGATTTTGAAAATTCTAGAGAGAATTTTAAAAGCTTCAAGAGAATTTCAACCATTTTGAGAGGGATTTGAAAAGTTTCAATGGGAATGGGAAGAATTGGGACAAAAATTGGAAAATTTTTAAGGGACTTTGAAAAAATTTCAACTGGAATTTTAGCCATTTTTTGACGTGAAATTGTAAACATGTGGCCATGGATTTTGAAAATTCTAGAGAGAATTTTAAAAGCTTCAAGAGAATTTCAACAATTTTGAGAGGGATTTGAAAAGTTTCAATGGGAATGGGAAGAATTGGGACAAAAATTGGAAAATTTTTAAGGGACTTTGAAAAAATTTCAACTGGAATTTTAGCCATTTTTTGACGTGAAATTGTAAACATGTGGCCATGGATTTTGAAAATTCTAGAGAGAATTTTAAAAGCTTCAAGAGAATTTCAACAATTTTGAGAGGGATTTGAAAAGTTTCAATGGGAATGGGAAGAATTGGGACAAAAATTGGAAAATTTTTAAGGGACTTTGAAAAAATTTCAACTGGAATTTTAGCCATTTTTTGACGTGAAATTGTAAACATGTGGACATGGATTTTGAAAATTCTAGAGAGAATTTTAAAAGCTTCAACAGAATTTCTACAATTTTGAGAGGGATTTGAAAAGTTTCAATGGGAATGGGAAGAATTGGGACAAAAATTGGAAAATTTTTAAGGGACTTTGAAAAAATTTCAACTGGAATTTTAGCCATTTTTGGACGTGAAATTGTAAACATGTGGACATGGATTTTGAAAATTCTAGAGAGAATTTTAAAAGCTTCAAGAGAATTTCAACAATTTTGAGAGGGATTTGAAAAGTTTCAATGGGAATGGGAAGAATTGGGACAAAAATTGGAAAATTTTTAAGGGACTTTGAAAAAATTTCAACTGGAATTTTAGCAATTTTTTTATGTGAAATTGTAAACATGTGGACATGGATTTTGAAAATTCTAGAGAGAATTTTAAAAGCTTCAAGAGAATTTCAACCATTTTGAGAGGGATTTGAAAAGTTTCAATGGGAATGGGAAGAATTGGGACAAAAATTGGAAATTTTTTAAGGGACTTTGAAAAAATTTCAACTGGAATTTTAGCCATTTTTTGACGTGAAATTGTAAACATGTGGCCATGGATTTTGAAAATTCTAGAGAGAATTTTAAAAGCTTCAAGAGAATTTCAACAATTTTGAGAGGGATTTGAAAAGTTTCAATGGGAATGGGAAGAATTGGGACAAAAATTGGAAAATTTTTAAGGGACTTTGAAAAAATTTCAACTGGAATTTTAGCCATTTTTTGACGTGAAATTGTAAACATGTGGCCATGGATTTTGAAAATTCTAGAGAGAATTTTAAAAGCTTCAAGAGAATTTCAACAATTTTGAGAGGGATTTGAAAAGTTTCAATGGGAATGGGAAGAATTGGGACAAAAATTGGAAAATTTTTAAGGGACTTTGAAAAAATTTCAACTGGAATTTTAGCCATTTTTTTACGTGAAATTGTAAACATGTGGCCATGGATTTTGAAAATTCTAGAGAGAATTTTAAAAGCTTTAACAGAATTTCAACAATTTTGAGAGGGATTTGAAAAGTTTCAATGGGAATGGGAAGAATTGGGACAAAAATTGGAAAATTTTTAAGGGACTTTGAAAAAATTTCAACTGGAATTTTAGCAATTTTTTTATGTGAAATTGTAAACATGTGGACATGGATTTTGAAAATTCTAGAGAGAATTTTAAAAGCTTCAAGAGAATTTCAACAATTTTGAGAGGGATTTGAAAAGTTTCAATGGGAATGGGAAGAATTGGGACAAAAATTGGAAATTTTTTAAGGGACTTTGAAAAAATTTCAACTGGAATTTTAGCCATTTTTTGACGTGAAATTGTAAACATGTGGCCATGGATTTTGAAAATTCTAGAGAGAATTTTAAAAGCTTCAAGAGAATTTCAACAATTTTGAGAGGGATTTGAAAAGTTTCAATGGGAATGGGAAGAATTGGGACAAAAATTGGAAAATTTTTAAGGGACTTTGAAAAAATTTCAACTGGAATTTTAGCCATTTTTTGACGTGAAATTGTAAACATGTGGACATGGATTTTGAAAATTCTAGAGAGAATTTTAAAAGCTTCAACAGAATTTCTACAATTTTGAGAGGGATTTGAAAAGTTTCAATGGGAATGGGAAGAATTGGGACAAAAATTGGAAAATTTTTAAGGGACTTTGAAAAAATTTCAACTGGAATTTTAGCCATTTTTGGACGTGAAATTGTAAACATGTGGCCATGGATTTTGAAAATTCTAGAGAGAATTTTTAAAGCTTCAAGAGAATTTCAACAATTTTGAGAGGGATTTGAAAAGTTTCAATGGGAATGGGAAGAATTGGGACAAAAATTGGAAAATTTTTAAGGGACTTTGAAAAAATTTCAACTGGAATTTTAGCCATTTTTTTATGTGAAATTGTAAACATGTGGACATGGATTTTGAAAATTCTAGAGAGAATTTTAAAAGCTTCAAGAGAATTTCAACCATTTTGAGAGGGATTTGAAAAGTTTCAATGGGAATGGGAAGAATTGGGACAAAAATTGGAAAATTTTTAAGGGACTTTGAAAAAATTTCAACTGGAATTTTAGCCATTTTTTGACGTGAAATTGTAAACATGTGGCCATGGATTTTGAAAATTCTAGAGAGAATTTTAAAAGCTTCAAGAGAATTTCAACAATTTTGAGAGGGATTTGAAAAGTTTCAATGGGAATGGGAAGAATTGGGACAAAAATTGGAAAATTTTTAAGGGACTTTGAAAAAATTTCAACTGGAATTTTAGCCATTTTTTGACGTGAAATTGTAAACATGTGGCCATGGATTTTGAAAATTCTAGAGAGAATTTTAAAAGCTTCAAGAGAATTTCAACAATTTTGAGAGGGATTTGAAAAGTTTCAATGGGAATGGGAAGAATTGGGACAAAAATTGGAAAATTTTTAAGGGACTTTGAAAAAATTTCAACTGGAATTTTAGCCATTTTTTGACGTGAAATTGTAAACATGTGGCCATGGATTTTGAAAATTCTAGAGAGAATTTTAAAAGCTTCAAGAGAATTTCAACAATTTTGAGAGGGATTTGAAAAGTTTCAATGGGAATGGGAAGAATTGGGACAAAAATTGGAAAATTTTTAAGGGACTTTGAAAAAATTTCAACTGGAATTTTAGCCATTTTTTGACGTGAAATTGTAAACATGTGGACATGGATTTTGAAAATTCTAGAGAGAATTTTAAAAGCTTCAACAGAATTTCTACAATTTTGAGAGGGATTTGAAAAGTTTCAATGGGAATGGGAAGAATTGGGACAAAAATTGGAAAATTTTTAAGGGACTTTGAAAAAATTTCAACTGGAATTTTAGCCATTTTTTGACGTGAAATTGTAAACATGTGGCCATGGATTTTGAAAATTCTAGAGAGAATTTTAAAAGCTTCAAGAGAATTTCAACAATTTTGAGAGGGATTTGAAAAGTTTCAATGGGAATGGGAAGAATTGGGACAAAAATTGGAAAATTTTTAAGGGACTTTGAAAAAATTTCAACTGGAATTTTAGCCATTTTTTGACGTGAAATTGTAAACATGTGGACATGGATTTTGAAAATTCTAGAGAGAATTTTAAAAGCTTCAACAGAATTTCTACAATTTTGAGAGGGATTTGAAAAGTTTCAATGGGAATGGGAAGAATTGGGACAAAAATTGGAAAATTTTTAAGGGACTTTGAAAAAATTTCAACTGGAATTTTAGCCATTTTTTGACGTGAAATTGTAAACATGTGGACATGGATTTTGAAAATTCTAGAGAGAATTTTAAAAGCTTCAAGAGAATTTCAACAATTTTGAGAGGGATTTGAAAAGTTTCAATGGGAATGGGAAGAATTGGGACAAAAATTGGAAAATTTTTAAGGGACTTTGAAAAAATTTCAACTGGAATTTTAGCCATTTTTTGACGTGAAATTGTAAACATGTGGACATGGATTTTGAAAATTCTAGAGAGAATTTTAAAAGCTTCAACAGAATTTCAACAATTTTGAGAGGGATTTGAAAAGTTTCAATGGGAATGGGAAGAATTGGGACAAAAATTGGAAAATTTTTAAGGGACTTTGAAAAAATTTCAACTGGAATTTTAGCCATTTTTTGACGTGAAATTGTAAACATGTGGCCATGGATTTTGAAAATTCTAGAGAGAATTTTAAAAGCTTCAAGAGAATTTCTACAATTTTGAGAGGGATTTGAAAAGTTTCAATGGGAATGGGAAGAATTGGGACAAAAATTGGAAAATTTTTAAGGGACTTTGAAAAAATTTCAACTGGAATTTTAGCCATTTTTTGACGTGAAATTGTAAACATGTGGACATGGATTTTGAAAATTCTAGAGAGAATTTTAAAAGCTTCAACAGAATTTCTACAATTTTGAGAGGGATTTGAAAAGTTTCAATGGGAATGGGAAGAATTGGGACAAAAATTGGAAAATTTTTAAGGGACTTTGAAAAAATTTCAACTGGAATTTTAGCCATTTTTGGACGTGAAATTGTAAACATGTGGCCATGGATTTTGAAAATTCTAGAGAGAATTTTAAAAGCTTCAAGAGAATTTCAACAATTTTGAGAGGGATTTGAAAAGTTTCAATGGGAATGGGAAGAATTGGGACAAAAATTGGAAAATTTTTAAGGGACTTTGAAAAAATTTCAACTGGAATTTTAGCCATTTTTTTATGTGAAATTGTAAACATGTGGACATGGATTTTGAAAATTCTAGAGAGAATTTTAAAAGCTTCAACAGAATTTCTACAATTTTGAGAGGGATTTGAAAAGTTTCAATGGGAATGGGAAGAATTGGGACAAAAATTGGAAAATTTTTAAGGGACTTTGAAAAAATTTCAACTGGAATTTTAGCCATTTTTTGACGTGAAATTGTAAACATGTGGCCATGGATTTTGAAAATTCTAGAGAGAATTTTAAAAGCTTCAAGAGAATTTCAACAATTTTGAGAGGGATTTGAAAAGTTTCAATGGGAATGGGAAGAATTGGGACAAAAATTGGAAAATTTTTAAGGGACTTTGAAAAAATTTCAACTGGAATTTTAGCAATTTTTTTATGTGAAATTGTAAACATGTGGACATGGATTTTGAAAATTCTAGAGAGAATTTTAAAAGCTTCAAGAGAATTTCTACAATTTTGAGAGGGATTTGAAAAGTTTCAATGGGAATGGGAAGAATTGGGACAAAAATTGGAAAATTTTTAAGGGACTTTGAAAAAATTTCAACTGGAATTTTAGCCATTTTTTGATGTGAAATTGTAAACATGTGGCCATGGATTTTGAAAATTCTAGAGAGAATTTTAAAAGCTTCAAGAGAATTTCAACAATTTTGAGAGGGATTTGAAAAGTTTCAATGGGAATGGGAAGAATTGGGACAAAAATTGGAAAATTTTTAAGGGACTTTGAAAAAATTTCAACTGGAATTTTAGCCATTTTTTGACGTGAAATTGTAAACATGTGGCCATGGATTTTGAAAATTCTAGAGAGAATTTTAAAAGCTTCAAGAGAATTTCAACAATTTTGAGAGGGATTTGAAAAGTTTCAATGGGAATGGGAAGAATTGGGACAAAAATTGGAAAATTTTTAAGGGACTTTGAAAAAATTTCAACTGGAATTTTAGCCATTTTTTGACGTGAAATTGTAAACATGTGGACATGGATTTTGGAAATTCTAGAGAGAATTTTAAAAGCTTTAACAGAATTTCAACAATTTTGAGAGGGATTTGAAAAGTTTCAATGGGAATGGGAAGAATTGGGACAAAAATTGGAAAATTTTTAAGGGACTTTGAAAAAATTTCAACTGGAATTTTAGCCATTTTTTGATGTGAAATTGTAAACATGTGGACATGGATTTTGAAAATTCTAGAGAGAATTTTAAAAGCTTCAACAGAATTTCTACAATTTTGAGAGGGATTTGAAAAGTTTCAATGGGAATGGGAAGAATTGGGACAAAAATTGGAAATTTTTTAAGGGACTTTGAAAAAATTTCAACTGGAATTTTAGCCATTTTTTGACGTGAAATTGTAAACATGTGGCCATGGATTTTGAAAATTCTAGAGAGAATTTTAAAAGCTTCAAGAGAATTTCAACAATTTTGAGAGGGATTTGAAAAGTTTCAATGGGAATGGGAAGAATTGGGACAAAAATTGGAAAATTTTTAAGGGACTTTGAAAAAATTTCAACTGGAATTTTAGCCATTTTTTGACGTGAAATTGTAAACATGTGGCCATGGATTTTGAAAATTCTAGAGAGAATTTTAAAAGCTTCAAGAGAATTTCAACAATTTTGAGAGGGATTTGAAAAGTTTCAATGGGAATGGGAAGAATTGGGACAAAAATTGGAAAATTTTTAAGGGACTTTGAAAAAATTTCAACTGGAATTTTAGCCATTTTTTGACGTGAAATTGTAAACATGTGGACATGGATTTTGAAAATTCTAGAGAGAATTTTAAAAGCTTCAAGAGAATTTCAACAATTTTGAGAGGGATTTGAAAAGTTTCAATGGGAATGGGAAGAATTGGGACAAAAATTGGAAAATTTTTAAGGGACTTTGAAAAAATTTCAACTGGAATTTTAGCCATTTTTTGACGTGAAATTGTAAACATGTGGACATGGATTTTGAAAATTCTAGAGAGAATTTTAAAAGCTTCAACAGAATTTCAACAATTTTGAGAGGGATTTGAAAAGTTTCAATGGGAATGGGAAGAATTGGGACAAAAATTGGAAAATTTTTAAGGGACTTTGAAAAAATTTCAACTGGAATTTTAGCCATTTTTTGACGTGAAATTGTAAACATGTGGACATGGATTTTGAAAATTCTAGAGAGAATTTTAAAAGCTTCAACAGAATTTCTACAATTTTGAGAGGGATTTGAAAAGTTTCAATGGGAATGGGAAGAATTGGGACAAAAATTGGAAAATTTTTAAGGGACTTTGAAAAAATTTCAACTGGAATTTTAGCCATTTTTGGACGTGAAATTGTAAACATGTGGCCATGGATTTTGAAAATTCTAGAGAGAATTTTAAAAGCTTCAAGAGAATTTCAACAATTTTGAGAGGGATTTGAAAAGTTTCAATGGGAATGGGAAGAATTGGGACAAAAATTGGAAAATTTTTAAGGGACTTTGAAAAAATTTCAACTGGAATTTTAGCCATTTTTTTACGTGAAATTGTAAACATGTGGCCATGGATTTTGAAAATTCTAGAGAGAATTTTAAAAGCTTCAAGAGAATTTCAACAATTTTGAGAGGGATTTGAAAAGTTTCAATGGGAATGGGAAGAATTGGGACAAAAATTGGAAAATTTTTAAGGGACTTTGAAAAAATTTCAACTGGAATTTTAGCCATTTTTTGACGTGAAATTGTAAACATGTGGCCATGGATTTTGAAAATTCTAGAGAGAATTTTAAAAGCTTCAAGAGAATTTCAACAATTTTGAGAGGGATTTGAAAAGTTTCAATGGGAATGGGAAGAATTGGGACAAAAATTGGAAAATTTTTAAGGGACTTTGAAAAAATTTCAACTGGAATTTTAGCCATTTTTTGACGTGAAATTGTAAACATGTGGACATGGATTTTGAAAATTCTAGAGAGAATTTTAAAAGCTTCAACAGAATTTCTACAATTTTGAGAGGGATTTGAAAAGTTTCAATGGGAATGGGAAGAATTGGGACAAAAATTGGAAAATTTTTAAGGGACTTTGAAAAAATTTCAACTGGAATTTTAGCCATTTTTTGACGTGAAATTGTAAACATGTGGACATGGATTTTGAAAATTCTAGAGAGAATTTTAAAAGCTTCAAGAGAATTTCAACAATTTTGAGAGGGATTTGAAAAGTTTCAATGGGAATGGGAAGAATTGGGACAAAAATTGGAAAATTTTTAAGGGACTTTGAAAAAATTTCAACTGGAATTTTAGCCATTTTTTGACGTGAAATTGTAAACATGTGGCCATGGATTTTGAAAATTCTAGAGAGAATTTTAAAAGCTTCAAGAGAATTTCAACAATTTTGAGAGGGATTTGAAAAGTTTCAATGGGAATGGGAAGAATTGGGACAAAAATTGGAAAATTTTTAAGGGACTTTGAAAAAATTTCAACTGGAATTTTAGCCATTTTTTGACGTGAAATTGTAAACATGTGGACATGGATTTTGAAAATTCTAGAGAGAATTTTAAAAGCTTCAAGAGAATTTCAACAATTTTGAGAGGGATTTGAAAAGTTTCAATGGGAATGGGAAGAATTGGGACAAAAATTGGAAAATTTTTAAGGGACTTTGAAAAAATTTCAACTGGAATTTTAGCCATTTTTGGACGTGAAATTGTAAACATGTGGACATGGATTTTGAAAATTCTAGAGAGAATTTTAAAAGCTTCAAGAGAATTTCAACAATTTTGAGAGGGATTTGAAAAGTTTCAATGGGAATGGGAAGAATTGGGACAAAAATTGGAAAATTTTTCAGGGACTTTGAAAAAATTTCAACTGGAATTTTAGCAATTTTTTTATGTGAAATTGTAAACATGTGGACATGGATTTTGAAAATTCTAGAGAGAATTTTAAAAGCTTCAAGAGAATTTCTACAATTTTGAGAGGGATTTGAAAAGTTTCAATGGGAATGGGAAGAATTGGGACAAAAATTGGAAAATTTTTAAGGGACTTTGAAAAAATTTCAACTGGAATTTTAGCCATTTTTTGACGTGAAATTGTAAACATGTGGCCATGGATTTTGAAAATTCTAGAGAGAATTTTAAAAGCTTCAAGAGAATTTCAACAATTTTGAGAGGGATTTGAAAAGTTTCAATGGGAATGGGAAGAATTGGGACAAAAATTGGAAAATTTTTAAGGGACTTTGAAAAAATTTCAACTGGAATTTTAGCCATTTTTTGACGTGAAATTGTAAACATGTGGCCATGGATTTTGAAAATTCTAGAGAGAATTTTAAAAGCTTCAAGAGAATTTCAACAATTTTGAGAGGGATTTGAAAAGTTTCAATGGGAATGGGAAGAATTGGGACAAAAATTGGAAAATTTTTAAGGGACTTTGAAAAAATTTCAACTGGAATTTTAGCCATTTTTTGACGTGAAATTGTAAACATGTGGACATGGATTTTGAAAATTCTAGAGAGAATTTTAAAAGCTTCAAGAGAATTTCAACAATTTTGAGAGGGATTTGAAAAGTTTCAATGGGAATGGGAAGAATTGGGACAAAAATTGGAAAATTTTTAAGGGACTTTGAAAAAATTTCAACTGGAATTTTATCCATTTTTTGACATGAAATTGTAAACATGTGGCCATGGATTTTGAAAATTCTAGAGAGAATTTTAAAAGCTTCAACAGAATTTCAACAATTTTGAGAGGGATTTGAAAAGTTTCAATGGGAATGGGAAGAATTGGAACAAAAATTGGAAAATTTTTAAGGGACTTTGAAAAAATTTCAACTGGAATTTTAGCCATTTTTTTACGTGAAATTGTAAACATGTGGCCATGGATTTTGAAAATTCTAGAGAGAATTTTAAAAGCTTCAACAGAATTTCTACAATTTTGAGAGGGATTTGAAAAGTTTCAATGGGAATGGGAAGAATTGGGACAAAAATTGGAAAATTTTTAAGGGACTTTGAAAAAATTTCAACTGGAATTTTAGCCATTTTTTGACGTGAAATTGTAAACATGTGGACATGGATTTTGAAAATTCTAGAGAGAATTTTAAAAGCTTCAACAGAATTTCTACAATTTTGAGAGGGATTTGAAAAGTTTCAATGGGAATGGGAAGAATTGGGACAAAAATTGGAAAATTTTTAAGGGACTTTGAAAAAATTTCAACTGGAATTTTAGCCATTTTTTGACGTGAAATTGTAAACATGTGGACATGGATTTTGAAAATTCTAGAGAGAATTTTAAAAGCTTCAAGAGAATTTCAACAATTTTGAGAGGGATTTGAAAAGTTTCAATGGGAATGGGAAGAATTGGGACAAAAATTGGAAAATTTTTAAGGGACTTTGAAAAAATTTCAACTGGAATTTTAGCCATTTTTTGACGTGAAATTGTAAACATGTGGACATGGATTTTGAAAATTCTAGAGAGAATTTTAAAAGCTTCAAGAGAATTTCAACAATTTTGAGAGGGATTTGAAAAGTTTCAATGGGAATGGGAAGAATTGGGACAAAAATTGGAAAATTTTTAAGGGACTTTGAAAAAATTTCAACTGGAATTTTAGCCATTTTTTGACGTGAAATTGTAAACATGTGGCCATGGATTTTGAAAATTCTAGAGAGAATTTTAAAAGCTTCAAGAGAATTTCAACAATTTTGAGAGGGATTTGAAAAGTTTCAATGGGAATGGGAAGAATTGGGACAAAAATTGGAAAATTTTTAAGGGACTTTGAAAAAATTTCAACTGGAATTTTAGCCATTTTTTTACGTGGAATTGTAAACATGTGGCCATGGATTTTGAAAATTCTAGAGAGAATTTTAAAAGCTTCAAGAGAATTTCAACAATTTTGAGAGGGATTTGAAAAGTTTCAATGGGAATGGGAAGAATTGGGACAAAAATTGGAAAATTTTTAAGGGACTTTGAAAAAATTTCAACTGGAATTTTAGCCATTTTTTGACGTGAAATTGTAAACATGTGGCCATGGATTTTGAAAATTCTAGAGAGAATTTTAAAAGCTTCAAGAGAATTTCAACAATTTTGAGAGGGATTTGAAAAGTTTCAATGGGAATGGGAAGAATTGGGACAAAAATTGGAAAATTTCTAAGGGACTTTGAAAAAATTTCAACTGGAATTTTAGCAATTTTTTTATGTGAAATTGTAAACATGTGGCCATGGATTTTGAAAATTCTAGAGAGAATTTTAAAAGCTTCAAGAGAATTTCAACAATTTTGAGAGGGATTTGAAAAGTTTCAATGGGAATGGGAAGAATTGGGACAAAAATTGGAAAATTTTTAAGGGACTTGGAAAAAATTTCAACTGGAATTTTAGCCATTTTTTGACGTGAAATTGTAAACATGTGGACATGGATTTTGAAAATTCTAGAGAGAATTTTAAAAGCTTCAAGAGAATTTCAACAATTTTGAGAGGGATTTGAAAAGTTTCAATGGGAATGGGAAGAATTGGGACAAAAATTGGAAAATTTTTAAGGGACTTTGAAAAAATTTCAACTGGAATTTTAGCCATTTTTTGACGTGAAATTGTAAACATGTGGACATGGATTTTGAAAATTCTAGAGAGAATTTTAAAAGCTTTAACAGAATTTCAACAATTTTGAGAGGGATTTGAAAAGTTTCAATGGGAATGGGAAGAATTGGGACAAAAATTGGAAAATTTTGAAGGGACTTGGAAAAAATTTCAACTGGAATTCTAGCCATTTTTTGACGTGAAATTGTAAACATGTGGCCATGGATTTTGAAAATTCTAGAGAGAATTTTAAAAGCTTCAAGAGAATTTCAACAATTTTGAGAGGGATTTGAAAAGTTTCAATGGGAATGGGAAGAATTGGGACAAAAATTGGAAAATTTTTAAGGGACTTTGAAAAAATTTCAACTGGAATTTTAGCAATTTTTTTATGTGAAATTGTAAACATGTGGACATGGATTTTGAAAATTCTAGAGAGAATTTTAAAAGCTTCAACAGAATTTCAACAATTTTGAGAGGGATTTGAAAAGTTTCAATGGGAATGGGAAGAATTGGGACAAAAATTGGAAAATTTTTAAGGGACTTTGAAAAAATTTCAACTGGAATTTTAGCCATTTTTTGACATGAAATTGTAAACATGTGGCCATGGATTTTGAAAATTCTAGAGAGAATTTTAAAAGCTTCAACAGAATTTCAACAATTTTGAGAGGGATTTGAAAAGTTTCAATGGGAATGGGAAGAATTGGGACAAAAATTGGAAAATTTTGAAGGGACTTGGAAAAAATTTCAACTGGAATTTTAGCCATTTTTTGACGTGAAATTGTAAACATGTGGACATGGATTTTGAAAATTCTAGAGAGAATTTTAAAAGCTTCAACAGAATTTCAACAATTTTGAGAGGGATTTGAAAAGTTTCAATGGGAATGGGAAGAATTGGGACAAAAATTGGAAAATTTTTAAGGGACTTTGAAAAAATTTCAACTGGAATTTTAGCCATTTTTTGACGTGAAATTGTAAACATGTGGACATGGATTTTGAAAATTCTAGAGAGAATTTTAAAAGCTTCAAGAGAATTTCAACAATTTTGAGAGGGATTTGAAAAGTTTCAATGGGAATGGGAAGAATTGGGACAAAAATTGGAAAATTTTTAAGGGACTTTGAAAAAATTTCAACTGGAATTTTAGCCATTTTTTGACGTGAAATTGTAAACATGTGGACATGGATTTTGAAAATTCTGGAGAGAATTTTAAAAGCTTCAAGAGAATTTCAACCATTTTGAGAGGGATTTGAAAAGTTTCAATGGGAATGGGAAGAATTGGGACAAAAATTGGAAAATTTTTAAGGGACTTTGAAAAAATTTCAACTGGAATTTTAGCCATTTTTTGACGTGAAATTGTAAACATGTGGCCATGGATTTTGAAAATTCTAGAGAGAATTTTAAAAGCTTCAAGAGAATTTCAACAATTTTGAGAGGGATTTGAAAAGTTTCAATGGGAATGGGAAGAATTGGGACAAAAATTGGAAAATTTTTAAGGGACTTTGAAAAAATTTCAACTGGAATTTTAGCCATTTTTTGACGTGAAATTGTAAACATGTGGACATGGATTTTGAAAATTCTAGAGAGAATTTTAAAAGCTTCAACAGAATTTCAACAATTTTGAGAGGGATTTGAAAAGTTTCAATGGGAATGGGAAGAATTGGGACAAAAATTGGAAAATTTTTAAGGGACTTTGAAAAAATTTCAACTGGAATTTTAGCAATTTTTTTATGTGAAATTGTAAACATGTGGACATGGATTTTGAAAATTCTAGAGAGAATTTTAAAAGCTTCAAGAGAATTTCAACAATTTTGAGAGGGATTTGAAAAGTTTCAATGGGAATGGGAAGAATTGGGACAAAAATTGGAAAATTTTTAAGGGACTTTGAAAAAATTTCAACTGGAATTTTAGCCATTTTTTGACGTGAAATTGTAAACATGTGGCCATGGATTTTGAAAATTCTAGAGAGAATTTTAAAAGCTTCAAGAGAATTTCAACAATTTTGAGAGGGATTTGAAAAGTTTCAATGGGAATGGGAAGAATTGGGACAAAAATTGGAAAATTTTTAAGGGACTTTGAAAAAATTTCAACTGGAATTCTAGCCATTTTTTGACGTGAAATTGTAAACATGTGGCCATGGATTTTGAAAATTCTAGAGAGAATTTTAAAAGCTTCAAGAGAATTTCAACAATTTTGAGAGGGATTTGAAAAGTTTCAATGGGAATGGGAAGAATTGGGACAAAAATTGGAAAATTTTTAAGGGACTTTGAAAAAATTTCAACTGGAATTTTAGCAATTTTTTTATGTGAAATTGTAAACATGTGGACATGGATTTTGAAAATTCTAGAGAGAATTTTAAAAGCTTCAACAGAATTTCAACAATTTTGAGAGGGATTTGAAAAGTTTCAATGGGAATGGGAAGAATTGGGACAAAAATTGGAAAATTTTTAAGGGACTTTGAAAAAATTTCAACTGGAATTTTAGCCATTTTTTGACATGAAATTGTAAACATGTGGCCATGGATTTTGAAAATTCTAGAGAGAATTTTAAAAGCTTCAACAGAATTTCAACAATTTTGAGAGGGATTTGAAAAGTTTCAATGGGAATGGGAAGAATTGGGACAAAAATTGGAAAATTTTGAAGGGACTTGGAAAAAATTTCAACTGGAATTTTAGCCATTTTTTGACGTGAAATTGTAAACATGTGGACATGGATTTTGAAAATTCTAGAGAGAATTTTAAAAGCTTCAACAGAATTTCAACAATTTTGAGAGGGATTTGAAAAGTTTCAATGGGAATGGGAAGAATTGGGACAAAAATTGGAAAATTTTTAAGGGACTTTGAAAAAATTTCAACTGGAATTTTAGCCATTTTTTGACGTGAAATTGTAAACATGTGGACATGGATTTTGAAAATTCTAGAGAGAATTTTAAAAGCTTCAAGAGAATTTCAACAATTTTGAGAGGGATTTGAAAAGTTTCAATGGGAATGGGAAGAATTGGGACAAAAATTGGAAAATTTTTAAGGGACTTTGAAAAAATTTCAACTGGAATTTTAGCCATTTTTTGACGTGAAATTGTAAACATGTGGACATGGATTTTGAAAATTCTGGAGAGAATTTTAAAAGCTTCAAGAGAATTTCAACCATTTTGAGAGGGATTTGAAAAGTTTCAATGGGAATGGGAAGAATTGGGACAAAAATTGGAAAATTTTTAAGGGACTTTGAAAAAATTTCAACTGGAATTTTAGCCATTTTTTGACGTGAAATTGTAAACATGTGGCCATGGATTTTGAAAATTCTAGAGAGAATTTTAAAAGCTTCAAGAGAATTTCAACAATTTTGAGAGGGATTTGAAAAGTTTCAATGGGAATGGGAAGAATTGGGACAAAAATTGGAAAATTTTTAAGGGACTTTGAAAAAATTTCAACTGGAATTTTAGCCATTTTTTGACGTGAAATTGTAAACATGTGGACATGGATTTTGAAAATTCTAGAGAGAATTTTAAAAGCTTCAACAGAATTTCAACAATTTTGAGAGGGATTTGAAAAGTTTCAATGGGAATGGGAAGAATTGGGACAAAAATTGGAAAATTTTAAGGGACTTTGAAAAAATTTCAACTGGAATTTTAGCAATTTTTTTATGTGAAATTGTAAACATGTGGACATGGATTTTGAAAATTCTAGAGAGAATTTTAAAAGCTTCAAGAGAATTTCAACAATTTTGAGAGGGATTTGAAAAGTTTCAATGGAATGGGAAGAATTGGGACAAAAATTGGAAAATTTTTAAGGGACTTTGAAAAAATTTCAACTGGAATTTTAGCCATTTTTTGACGTGAAATTGTAAACATGTGGCCATGGATTTTGAAAATTCTAGAGAGAATTTTAAAGCTTCAAGAGAATTTCAACAATTTTGAGAGGGATTTGAAAAGTTTCAATGGGAATGGGAAGAATTGGGACAAAAATTGGAAAATTTTTAAGGGACTTTGAAAAAATTTCAACTGGAATTTTAGCCATTTTTTGACGTGAAATTGTAAACATGTGGACATGGATTTTGAAAATTCTAGAGAGAATTTTAAAAGCTTCAACAGAATTTCAACAATTTTGAGAGGGATTTGAAAAGTTTCAATGGGAATGGGAAGAATTGGACAAAAATTGGAAATTTTTAAGGGACTTGGAAAAAATTTCAACTGGAATTTTAGCCATTTTTTGACGTGAAATGTAAACATGTGGACATGGATTTTGAAAATTCTAGAGAGAATTTTAAAAGCTTCAAGAGAATTTCAACAATTTTGAGAGGGATTTGAAAAGTTTCAATGGGAATGGGAAGAATTGGGACAAAAATTGGAAAATTTTTAAGGGACTTTGAAAAAATTTCAACTGGAATTTTAGCCATTTTTTGACGTGAAATTGTAAACATGTGGCCATGGATTTTGAAAATTCTAGAGAGAATTTTAAAAGCTTCAAGAGAATTTCTACAATTTTGAGAGGGATTTGAAAAGTTTCAATGGGAATGGGAAGAATTGGGACAAAAATTGGAAAATTTTTAAGGGACTTTGAAAAATTTTCAACTGGAATTTTAGCAATTTTTTATGTGAAATTGTAAACATGTGGCCGTGGATTTTGAAAATTCTAGAGAGAATTTTAAAAGCTTCAAGAGAATTTCAACAATTTTGAGAGGGATTTGAAAAGTTTCAATGGGAATGGAAGAATTGGGACAAAAATTGGAAAATTTTTAAGGGACTTTGAAAAATTTCAACTGGAATTTTAGCCATTTTTTGACGTGAAATTGTAAACATGTGGCCATGGATTTTGAAATTCTAGAGAGAATTTTAAAAGCTTCAAGAGAATTTCAACAATTTTGAGAGGGATTTGAAAAGTTTCAATGGGAATGGGAAGAATTGGGACAAAAATTGGAAAATTTTTAAGGGACTTTGAAAAAATTTCAACTGGAATTTTAGCCTTTTTGACGTGAAATTGTAAACATGTGGCCATGGATTTTGAAAATTCTAGAGAGAATTTAAAAAGCTTCAAGAGAATTTCTACAATTTTGAGAGGGATTTGAAAGTTTCAATGGGGAATGGGAAGAATTGGGACAAAAATTGGAAAATTTCTAAGGGACTTTGAAAAAATTTCAACTGGAATTTTAGCAATTTTTTTATGTGAAGTTGTAAACATGTGGCCGTGGATTTGAAAATTCTAGAGAGAATTTTAAAAGCTTCAAGAGAATTTCAACAATTTTGAGAGGGATTTGAAAAGTTTCAATGGGAATGGGAAGAATGGACAAAAATTGGAAAATTTTAAGGACTTTGAAAAATTTCAACTGGAATTTTAGCCATTTTTTGACGTGAAATTGTAACATGTGGACATGGATTTTGAAAATTCTAGAGAGAATTTTAAAAAGCTTCAACAGAATTTCAACAATTTTGAGAGGGATTTGAAAGTTTCAATGGGAATGGGAAGAATTGGGACAAAAATTGGAAAATTTTTAAGGACTTTGAAAAAATTTCAACTGGAATTTTAGCCATTTTTGACGTGAAATTGTAAACATGTGGACATGGATTTGAAAATTCTAGAGAGAATTTTAAAAAGCTTCAACAGAATTTCACAATTTGAGAGGGATTTGAAAAGTTTCAATGGGAATGGGAAGAATTGGGACAAAATTGGAAAATTTTTAAGGGACTTTGAAAAAATTTCAACTGGAATTTTAGCCATTTTTTGACGTGAATTGTAAACATGTGGACATGGATTTGAAAATTCTAGAGAGAATTTAAAAGCTTCAACAGAATTTCTACAATTTGAGAGGGATTTGAAAAGTTTCAATGGGAATGGGAAGAATTGGGACAAAAATTGGAAAATTTTTAAGGGACTTTGAAAAAATTCAGCTGGAATTTTAGCAAATTTTTATGTGAAATTGTAAACATGTGGACATGGATTTTGAAAATTCTAGAGAGAATTTTAAAAAGCTTCAACAGAATTTCTACAATTTTGAGAGGGATTTGAAAAGTTTCAATGGGAATGGGAAGTATTGGGACAAAAATTGGAAAATTTTAAGGGACTTTGAAAAAATTTCAACTGGAATTTTAGCCATTTTTGACATGAAATTGTAAACATGTGGACATGGATTTTGAAAATTCTAGAGAGAATTTTAAAAGCTTCAACAGAATTTCAACAATTTTGAGAGGGGATTTAAAAGTTTCAATGGGAATGGGAAGAATTGGAACAAAAATTGGAAATTTTTAAGGGACTTTGAAAAAATTTCAACTGGAATTTTAGCCATTTTTTGACGTGAAATTTGTAAACATGTGGCCATGGATTTTGAAATTCTAGAGAGAATTTTAAAGCTTCAAGAGAATTTCAACAATTTTGAGAGGGATTTGAAAAGTTTCAATGGGAATGGGAAGAATTGGGACAAAAATTGGAAAATTTTTAAGGGACTTTGAAAAAATTTCAACTGGAATTTTAGCCATTTTTTGACGTGAAATTGTAAACATGTGGACATGGATTTTGAAAATTCTAGAGAGAATTTTAAAAGCTTCAAGAGAATTTCAACAATTTTGAGAGGGATTTGAAAAGTTTCAATGGGAATGGGAAGAATTGGGACAAAAATTGGAAAATTTTAAGGGACCTTTGAAAAAATTTCAACTGGAATTTAGCCATTTTTTGACGTGAAATTGTAAACATGTGGCCATGGATTTTGAAAATTCTAGAGAGAATTTTAAAAGCTTCAAGAGAATTTCAACATTTTGAGAGGGATTTGAAAAGTTTCAATGGGAATGGGAAGAATTGGGACAAAAATTGGAAAATTTTTAAGGGACTTTGAAAAAATTTCAACTGGAATTTAGCCATTTTTTGACGTGAAATTGTAAACATGTGGACAGGATTTTGTAAATTCTAGAGAGAATTTTAAAAGCTTTAACAGAATTTCTACAATTTTGAGAGGGATTTGAAAAGTTTCAATGGGAATGGGAAGAATTGGGACAAAAATGGGAAAATTTTTAAGGGACTTTGAAAAATTTCAACTGGAATTTTAGCCATTTTTTGACATGAAATTGTAAACATGTGCCATGGATTTTGAAAATTCTAGAGAGAATTTTAAAAGCTTCAAGAGAATTTCAACAATTTTGAGAGGGATTTGAAAAGTTTCAATGGGAATGGGAAGAATTGGGACAAAAATTGGAAAATTTTTATGGGACTTTGAAAAAAATTCAACTGAAATTTAGCATTTTTTTTTACGTGAAATTGTAAACATGTGGACATGGATTTTGAAAATTCTAGAGAGAATTTTAAAAAGTTTCAACAGAATTTCTACAATTTTGAGAGGGATTGTAAAGTTTCAATGGGAATGGGAAGAATTGGGACAAAAATTGGAAATTTTTAAGGGACTTTGAAAAAATTTCAACTGGAATTTTAGCATTTTTGACGTGAAATTGTAAACATGTGGCCATGGATTTTGAAAATTCTAGAGAGAATTTTAAAAGCTTCAACAGAATTTCTACAATTTTGAGAGGGATTTGAAAAGTTTCAATGGGAATGGGAAGTATTGGGACAAAAATTGGAAAATTTTTAAGGGACTTTGGAAAAAATTTCAACTGGAATTTTAGCCATTTTTGACATGAAATGTAAACATGTGGACATGGATTTTGAAAAATTCTAGAGAGAATTTTAAAAGCTTCAACAGAATTTCAACAATTTTGAGAGGGATTTGAAAAGTTTCAATGGGAATGGGAAGAATTGGAACCAAAATTGGAAATTTTTAAGGACTTTGAAAAAATTTCAACTGGAATTTTAGCCATTTTTGACGTGAAATTGTAAACATGTGGACATGGATTTTTGAAAATTCTAGAGAGAATTTTAAAGCTTCAAGAGAATTTCAACAATTTTGAGAGGGATTTGAAAAGTTTCAATGGGAATGGGAAGAATTGGGACAAAAATTGGAAATTTTTTAAGGGACTTTGAAAAAATTTCAACTGGAATTTTAGCCATTTTTGACGTGAAATTGTAAACATGTGGACATGGATTTTGAAAATTCTAGGAGAGAATTTTAAAAGCTTCAAGAGAATTTCAACAATTTTGAGAGGGATTTGAAAAGTTTCAATGGGAATGGGAAGAATTGGGACAAAAATTGGAAAATTTTAAGGGACTTTGAAAAAATTTCAACTGGAATTTTAGCCATTTTTTGACGTGGAAATTGTAAACATGTGGCCATGGATTTTGAAAATTCTAGAGAGAATTTTAAAAGCTTCAAGAGAATTTCAACAATTTTGAGAGGGATTTGAAAAGTTTCAATGGAATGGGAAGAATTGGGACAAAAATTGGAAAATTTTTAAGGGACCTTTGAAAAAATTTTCAACTGGAATTTTAGGCCATTTTTTGACGTGAAATTGTAAACATGTGGACATGGATTTTGAAAATTCTAGAGAGAATTTTAAAAGCTTCAAGAGAATTTCAACAATTTTGAGAGGGATTTGAAAAGTTTCAATGGGAATGGGAAGAATTGGGACAAAAATTGGAAAATTTTTAAGGGACTTTGAAAAAATTTCAACTGAAATTTTAGCATTTTTTTACGTGAAATTGTAACCATGTGGACATGGATTTTGAAAATTCTAGAGAGAATTTTAAAAGTTTCAACAGAATTTCTACAATTTGAGAGGGATTTGTAAAGTTTCAATGGGAATGGGAAGAATTGGGACAAAAATTGGAAAATTTTTAAGGGACTTTGAAAAAATTTCAACTGAAATTTTAGCATTTTTTTTTACGTGAAATTGTAAACATGTGGACATGGATTTTGAAAATTCTAGAGAGAATTTTAAAAGTTTCAACAGAATTTCTACAATTTTGAGAGGATTTGTAAAGTTTCAATGGGAATGGGAAGAATTGGGACAAAATTGGAAATTTTAAGGGACTTTGAAAAATTTCAACTGGAATTTTAGCCATTTTTTGACGTGAAATTGTAACATGTGGCCATGGATTTTGAAAATTCTAGAGAGAATTTTAAAAGCTTCAACAGAATTTCAACAATTTTGAGAGGGATTGAAAAGTTTCAATGGGAATGGGAAGAATTGGACAAAAATTGGAAAATTTTAAGGGACTTTGAAAAAATTTCAACTGGATTTTTAGCCATTTTTTGACGTGAAATTGTAAACATGTGGACATTGAATTTTGAAAATTCTAGAGAGAATTTTAAAAGCTTCAACAGAATTTCTACAATTTTGAGAGGGATTTGAAAAGTTTTCATGGGAATGGGAAGAATTGGGACAAAAATTGGAAAATTTTTAAGGGACTTTGAAAAAATTTCAACTGGAATTTTAGCCATTTTTTGACGTGAAATTGTAAACATGTGACATGGATTTTGAAAATTCTAGAGAGAATTTTAAAAGCTTCAAGAGAATTTCTACAATTTTGAGAGGATTTGAAAAGTTCAATGGGAATGGGGAGAATTGGGACAAAAATTGGAAAATTTTTAAGGACTTTGAAAAAATTTCAACTGGAATTTTAGCAATTTTTTGACGTGAAATTGTAAACATGTGGACATGGATTTTGAAATTCTAGAGAGATTTTTAAAAGCTTCAAGAGAATTTCAACAATTTTGAGAGGGATTTGAAAAGTTTCAATGGGAATGGGAAGAATTGGGACAAAAATTGGAAAATTTTTAAGGACTTTGAAAAAATTTCAACTGGAATTTTAGCCATTTTTTGTCGTGAAATTGTAAACATGTGGACATGGATTTTGAAAATTCTAGAGAGAATTTAAAAGCTTCAAGAGAATTTCAACAATTTGAGAGGGATTTGAAAAGTTTCAATGGGAATGGGAAGAATTGGGACAAAAATTGGAAATTTTTTAAGGGACTTTGAAAAAATTTCAACTGGAATTTTAGCCATTTTTTGACGTGAAATTGTAAACATGTGGCCATGGATTTTGAAAATTCTAGAGAGAATTTTAAAAGCTTCAAGAGAATTTCAACAATTTTGAGAGGGATTTGAAAAGTTTCAATGGGAATGGGAAGAATTGGGACAAAAATTGGAAATTTTTAAGGGACTTTGAAAAAATTTCAACTGGAATTTTAGCCATTTTTTGACGTGAAATTGTAAACATGTGACATGGATTTTGAAAATTCTAGAGAGAATTTTAAAAGCTTCAAGAGAATTTCAACAATTTTGAGAGGGATTTGAAAAGTTTCAATGGGAATGGGAAGAATTGGGACAAAAATTGGAAAATTTTTAAGGGACTTTGAAAAAAATTTCAACTGGAATTTAGCAATTTTTTATGTGAAATTGTAAACATGTGGACATGGATTTTGAAAATTCTAGAGAGAATTTTAAAAGCTTTAACAGAATTTCTACAATTTTGAGAGGGATTTGAAAAGTTTCAATGGGAATGGGAAGAATTGGGACAAAAATTGGAAAATTTTAAGGGACTTGGAAAAAATTTCAACTGGAATTTTAGCCATTTTTTTTATGTGAAATTGTAAACATGTGGACATGGATTTTGAAAATTCTAGAGAGAATTTTAAAAGCTTCAACAGAATTTCAACAATTTTGAGAGGGATTTGAAAAGTTTCAATGGGAATGGGAAGAATTGGGACAAAAATTGGAAAATTTTTAAGGGACTTTGAAAAAATTTCAACTGGAATTTTAGCCATTTTTTGGACATGAAATTGTAAACATGTGGACATGGATTTGAAAATTCTAGAGAGAATTTTAAAAGCTTCAAGAGAATTTCTACAATTTTGAGAGGGATTTGAAAAGTTTCAATGGGAATGGGAAGAATTGGGACAAAAATTGGAAAATTTTTGAAGGGACTTTGAAAAAATTTCAACTGGAATTTTAGCCATTTTTTGACGTGAAATTGTAAACATGTGGACATGGATTTTGAAAATTCTAGAGAGAATTTTAAAAGCTTCAACAGAATTTCAACAATTTTGAGAGGGATTTGAAAAGTTTCAATGGGAATGGGAAGAAATTGGGACAAAAATTGGAAAATTTTTAAGGGACTTTGAAAAAATTTCAACTGGAATTTTAGCCATTTTTTGACGTGAAATTGTAAACATGTGGCATGGATTTTGAAAATTCTAGAGAGAATTTTAAAAGCTTCAAGAGAATTTCAACAATTTTGAGAGGGATTTGAAAAGTTTCAATGGAATGGGAAGAATTGGGACAAAAATTGGAAATTTTTAAGGGACTTTGAAAAAATTTCAACTGGAATTTTAGCCATTTTTTGACGTGAAATTGTAAACATGTGGACATGGATTTTGAAAATTCTAGAGAGAATTTTAAAAGCTTCAAGAGAATTTCAACAATTTGAGAGGGATTTGAAAAGTTTCAATGGGAATGGGAAGAATTAGGACAAAAATTGGAAAATTTTTAAGGGACTTTGAAAAAAATTTCAACTGGAATTTTAGCCATTTTTGACGTGAAATTGTAAACATGTGGACATGGATTTTGAAAATTTCTAGAGAGAATTTTAAAAGCTTTAACAGAATTCTACAATTTTGAGAGGGACTTGAAAAGTTTCAATGGGAATGGGAAGAATTGGGACAAAAATTGGAAAATTTTTAAGGGACTTTGAAAAATTTCAACTGGAATTTTAGCCATTTTTTTACGTGGAATTGTAAACATGTGGACATGGATTTTGAAAATTCTAGAGAGAATTTTAAAAGCTTCAAGAGAATTTCTACAATTTTGAGAGGGATTTGAAAAGTTTCAATGGGAATGGGAAGAATTGGGACAAAATTGGAAATTTTTTAAGGGACTTTGAAAAAATTTCAACTGGAATTTTAGCCATTTTTTGACGTGAAATTGTAAACATGTGGCCATGGATTTGAAAATTCTAGAGAGAATTTTAAAAGCTTCAAGAGAATTTCAACAATTTTGAGAGGGATTTGAAAAGTTTCAATGGGAATGGGAAGAATTGGGACAAAAATTGAAAATTTTTAAGGGACTTTGAAAAAATTTCAACTGGAATTTTAGCAATTTTTTAATGTGAAATTGTAAACATGTGGACATGGATTTTGAAAATTCTAGAGAGAATTTTAAAAGCTTTACCAGAATTTCTACAATTTTGAGAGGGATTTGAAAAGTTTCAATGGGAATGGGAAGAATTGGGACAAAAATTGGAAAATTTTTAAGGGACTTTGAAAAAATTTCAACTGGAATTTTAGCCATTTTTTGACGTGAAATTGTAAACATGTGGACATGGATTTTGAAAATTCTAGAGAGAATTTTAAAAGCTTCAAGAGAATTTCAACAATTTTGAGAGGGATTTGAAAAGTTTCAATGGGAATGGGAAGAATTGGGACAAAAATTGGAAAATTTTTCAGGGACTTTGAAAAAATTTCAACTGGAATTTTAGCCATTTTTTGACGTGAAATTGTAAACATGTGGCCATGGATTTTGAAAATTCTAGAGAGAATTTTAAAAGCTTCAAGAGAATTTCTACAATTTTGAGAGGGATTTGAAAAGTTTCAATGGGAATGGGAAGAATTGGGACAAAAATTGGAAATTTTTTAAGGGACTTTGAAAAAATTTCAACTGGAATTTTAGCCATTTTTTGACGTGAAATTGTAAACATGTGGCCATGGATTTTGAAAATTCTGGAGATAATTTTAAAAGCTTCAAGAGAATTTCAACAATTTTGAGAGGGATTTGAAAAGTTTCAATGGGAATGGGAAGAATTGGGACAAAAATTGGAAATTTTTTAAGGGACTTTGAAAAAATTTCAACTGGAATTTTAGCCATTTTTTGACGTGAAATTGTAAACATGTGGCCATGGATTTTGAAAATTCTAGAGAGAATTTTAAAAGCTTCAAGAGAATTTCAACAATTTTGAGAGGGATTTGAAAAGTTTCAATGGGAATGGGAAGAATTGGGACAAAAATTGGAAAATTTTTAAGGGACTTTGAAAAAATTTCAACTGGAATTTTAGCCATTTTTTGACATGAAATTGTAAACATGTGGACATGGATTTTGAAAATTCTAGAGAGAATTTTAAAAGCTTCAACAGAATTTCAACAATTTTGAGAGGGATTTGAAAAGTTTCAATGGGAATGGGAAGAATTGGGACAAAAATTGGAAAATTTTTAAGGGACTTTGAAAAAATTTCAACTGGAATTTTAGCCATTTTTTGACGTGAAATTGTAAACATGTGGCCATGGATTTTGAAAATTCTAGAGAGAATTTTAAAAGCTTCAAGAGAATTTCAACAATTTTGAGAGGGATTTGAAAAGTTTCAATGGGAATGGGAAGAATTGGGACAAAAATTGGAAAATTTTTAAGGGACTTTGAAAAAATTTCAACTGGAATTTTAGCATTTTTTGACGTGAAATTGTAAACATGTGGACATGGATTTTGAAAATTCTAGAGAGATTTTAAAAGCTTCAACAGAATTTCTACAATTTTGAGAGGGATTTGAAAAGTTTCAATGGGAATGGGAGAATTGGGACAAAAATTGGAAAATTTTTAAGGGACTTTGAAAAATTTCAACTGGAATTTTAGCCATTTTTTGACGTGAAATTGTAAACATGTGGACATGGATTTTGAAAATTCTAGAGAGAATTTTAAAAGCTTCAACAGAATTTCTACAATTTTGAGAGGGATTTGAAAAGTTTCAATGGGAATGGGAAGAATTGGGACAAAAATTGGAAAATTTTTAAGGGACTTTGAAAAAATTTCAACTGGAATTTTAGCCATTTTTTGACGTGAAATTGTAAACATGTGGCCATGGATTTTGAAAATTCTAGAGAGAATTTTAAAAGCTTCAAGAGAATTTCAACAATTTTGAGAGGGATTTGAAAGTTTCAATGGGAATGGGAAGAATTGGGACAAAAATTGGAAAATTTTTAAGGGACTTTGAAAAAATTTCAACTGGAATTTTAGCCATTTTTTGACGTGAAATTGTAAACATGTGGACATGGATTTTGAAAATTCTAGAGAGCATTTTAAAAGCTTCAACAGAATTTCAACAATTTTGAGAGGGATTTGAAAAGTTTCAATGGGAATGGGAAGAATTGGGACAAAAATTGGAAAATTTTTAAGGGACTTTGAAAAAATTTCAACTGGAATTTTAGCCATTTTTTTATGTGAAATTGTAAACATGTGGACATGGATTTTGAAAATTCTAGAGAGAATTTAAAAGCTTCAAGAGAATTTCTACAATTTTGAGAGGGATTTGAAAAGTTTCAATGGGAATGGGAAGAATTGGGACAAAATTGGAAAATTTTTAAGGGACTTTGAAAAAATTTCAACTGGAATTTTAGCCATTTTTTGACGTGAAATTGTAAACATGTGGCCATGGATTTTGAAAATTCTAGAGAGAATTTTAAAAGCTTCAAGAGAATTTCAACAATTTTGAGAGGGATTTGAAAAGTTTCAATGGGAATGGGAAGAATTGGGACAAAAATTGGAAAATTTTTAAGGGACTTTGAAAAAAATTTCAACTGGAATTTTAGCCATTTTTTTACGTGAAATTGTAAACATGTGGACATGGATTTTGAAAATTCTAGAGAGAATTTTAAAAGCTTCAACAGAATTTCAACAATTTTGAGAGGGATTTGAAAAGTTTCAATGGGAATGGGAAGAATTGGGACAAAAATTGGAAAATTTTTAAGGGACTTTGAAAAAATTTCAACTGGAATTTTAGCCATTTTTTGACGTGAAATTGTAAACATGTGGCCATGGATTTTGAAAATTCTAGAGAGAATTTTAAAAGCTTCAACAGAATTTCTACAATTTTGAAAGGGATTTGAAAAGTTTCAATGGGAATGGGAAGAATTGGGACAAAAATTGGAAAATTTTTAAGGGACTTTGAAAAAATTTCAACTGGAATTTTAGCCATTTTTTGACGTGAAATTGTAAACATGTGGACATGGATTTTGAAAATTCTAGAGAGAATTTTAAAAGCTTCAAGAGAATTTCAACAATTTTGAGAGGGATTTGAAAAGTTTCAATGGGAATGGGAAGAATTGGGACAAAAATTGGAAAATTTTGAAGGGACTTTGAAAAATTTCAACTGGAATTTTAGCCATTTTTTGACGTGAAATTGTAAACATGTGGACATGGATTTTGAAAATTCTAGAGAGAATTTTAAAAGCTTCAAGAGAATTTCTACAATTTTGAGAGGGATTTGAAAGTTCAATGGGAATGGAAGAATTGGGACAAAAATTGGAAAATTTTTAAAGGACTTTGAAAAAATTTCAACTGGAATTTTAGCCATTTTTTGACGTGAAATTGTAAACATGTGGACATGGATTTTGAAAATTCTAGAGAGAATTTTAAAAGCTTCAACAGAATTTCAACAATTTTGAGAGGGATTTGAAAAGTTTCAATGGGAATGGGAAGAATTGGGACAAAAATTGGAAAATTTTTAAGGGACTTTGAAAAAATTCAACTGGAATTTTAGCCATTTTTGACGTGAAATTGTAAACATGTGGACATGGATTTTGAAAATTCTAGAGAGAATTTTAAAAGCTTCAACAGAATTTCAACAATTTTGAGAGGGATTTGAAAATTTCAATGGGAATGGGAAGAATTGGGACAAAAATTGGAAAATTTTTAAGGGACTTTGAAAAAATTTCAACTGGAATTTTAGCCATTTTTTTATGTGAAATTGTAAACATGTGGACATGGATTTTGAAAATTCTAGAGAGAATTTTAAAAGCTTCAAGAGAATTTCTACAATTTTGAGAGGGATTTGAAAAGTTTCAATGGGAATGGGAAGAATTGGGACAAAAATTGGAAAATTTTTAAGGGACTTTGAAAAAATTTCAACTGGAATTTTAGCCATTTTTTGACGTGAAATTGTAAACATGTGGCCATGGATTTTGAAAATTCTAGAGAGAATTTTAAAAGCTTCAACAGAATTTCTACAATTTGAGAGGGATTTGAAAAGTTTCAATGGGAATGGGAAGAATTGGGACAAAAATTGGAAAATTTTTAAGGGACTTTGAAAAAATTTCAACTGGAATTTTAGCCATTTTTTGACGTGAAATTGTAAACATGTGGACATGGATTTTGAAAATTCTAGAGAGAATTTTAAAAGCTTCAACAGAATTTCAACAATTTTGAGAGGGATTTGAAAAGTTTCAATGGGAATGGGAAGAATTGGGACAAAAATTGGAAAATTTTTAAGGGACTTTGAAAAAATTTCAACTGGAATTTTAGCCATTTTTTGACGTGAAATTGTAAACATGTGGCCATGGATTTTGAAATTCTAGAGAGAATTTTAAAAGCTTCAACAGAATTTCTACAATTTTGAAAGGGATTTGAAAAGTTTCAATGGGAATGGGAAGAATTGGGACAAAAATTGGAAAATTTTTAAGGGACTTTGAAAAAATTTCAACTGGAATTTTAGCCATTTTTTGACGTGAAATTGTAAACATGTGGACATGGATTTTGAAAATTCTAGAGAGAATTTAAAAGCTTCAAGAGAATTTCAACAATTTTGAGAGGGATTTGAAAAGTTTCAATGGGAATGGAAGAATTGGGACAAAAATTGGAAAATTTTTAAGGGACTTTGAAAAATTTCAACTGGAATTTTAGCCATTTTTTGACGTGAAATTGTAAACATGTGGACATGGATTTTGAAAATTCTAGAGAGAATTTAAAAGCTTCAAGAGAATTCTACAATTTTGAGAGGGATTTGAAAAGTTTCAATGGGAATGGGAAGAATTGGGACAAAAATTGGAAAATTTTTAAAGGACTTTGAAAAAATTTCAACTGGAATTTTAGCCATTTTTTGACGTGAAATGTAAACATGTGGACATGATTTTGAAAATTCTAGAGAGAATTTTAAAAGCTTCAACAGAATTTCAACAATTTTGAGAGGGATTTGAAAAGTTTCAATGGGAATGGGAAGAATTGGGACAAAAATTGGAAAATTTTTAAGGGACTTTGAAAAAATTTCAACTGGAATTTTAGCCATTTTTTGACGTGAAATTGTAAACATGTGGACATGGATTTTGAAAATTCTAGAGAGAATTTTAAAAGCTTCAACAGAATTTCAACAATTTTGAGAGGGATTTGAAAAGTTTCAATGGGAAATGGGAAGAATTGGGACAAAAATTGGAAAATTTTTAAGGGACTTTGAAAAAATTTCAACTGGAATTTTAGCCCATTTTTTGACGTGAAATTGTAAACATGTGGCCATGGATTTTGAAATTCTAGAGAGAATTTTTAAAAGCTTCAAGAGAATTTCAACAATTTTGAGAGGGATTTGAAAAGTTTCAATGGGACTGGGAAGAATTGGGACAAAAATTGGAAAATTTTTAAGGGACTTTGAAAAAATTTCAACTGTAATTTTAGCCATTTTGTGACGTGAAATTGTAAACATGTGGACATGGATTTTGAAAATTCTAGAAGAATTTAAAAGCTTCAACAGAATTTCAACAATTTTGAGAGGGATTTGAAAAGTTTCAATGGGAATGGGAAGAATTGGGACAAAAATTGGAAAATTTTTAAGGACTTTGAAAAAATTCAACTGGAATTTTAGCCATTTTTGACGTGAAATTGTAAACATGTGGACATGGATTTTGAAAATTCTAGAGAGAATTTAAAAGCTTCAACAGAATTTCAACAATTTTGAGAGGGATTTGAAAAGTTTCAATGGGAATGGGAAGAATTGGGACAAAAATTGGAAAATTTTTAAGGGACTTTGAAAAAATTTCAACTGGAATTTTAGCCATTTTTGACGTGAAATTGTAAACATGTGGCCATGGATTTTGAAAATTCTAGAGAGAATTTTAAAAGCTTCAACAGAATTTCTACAATTTTGAGAGGGATTTGAAAAGTTCAATGGGAATGGGAAGAATTGGGACAAAAATTGAAAATTTTTAAGGACTTTGAAAAATTTCAACTGGAATTTTAGCCATTTTTTGACGTGAAATTGTAAACATGTGGACATGGATTTTGAAAATTCTAGAGAGAATTTTAAAAGCTCAAGAGAATTTCAACAATTTTGAGAGGGATTTGAAAGTTTCAATGGGAATGGGAAGAATTAGGACAAAAATTGGAAAATTTTTAAGGGACTTTGAAAAAATTTCAACTGGAATTTTAGCCATTTTTTGACGTGAAATTGTAAACATGTGGACATGGATTTTGAAAATTCTAGAGAGAATTTTAAAAGCTTTAACAGAATTTCTACAATTTTGAGAGGGACTTGAAAAGTTTCAATGGGAATGGGAAGAATTGGGACAAAAATTGGAAAATTTTTAAGGGACTTTGAAAAAATTTCAACTGGAATTTTAGCCATTTTTTTACGTGGAATTGTAAACATGTGGACATGGATTTTGAAAATTCTAGAGAGAATTTTAAAAGCTTCAAGAGAATTTCTACAATTTTGAGAGGGATTTGAAAAGTTTCAATGGGAATGGGAAGAATTGGGACAAAAATTGGAAAATTTTTAAGGGACTTTGAAAAAATTTCAACTGGAATTTTAGCCATTTTTTGACGTGAAATTGTAAACATGTGGCCATGGATTTGAAAATTCTAGAGAGAATTTAAAAGCTTCAACAGAATTTCAACAATTTTGAGAGGATTTGAAAAGTTTCAATGGGAATGGGAAGAATTGGGACAAAAATTGGAAAATTTTTAAGGGACTTTGAAAAAATTTCACTGGAATTTTAGCCATTTTTTGACGTGAAATTGTAAACATGTGGACATGGATTTTGAAAATCTAGAGAGAATTTAAAAGCTTCAACAGAATTTCAACAATTTTGAGAGGGATTTGAAAAGTTTCAATGGGAATGGGAAGAATTGGGACAAAAATTGGAAAATTTTTAAGGGACTTTGAAAAATTTCAACTGGAATTTTAGCCATTTTTTGACGTGAAATTGTAAACATGTGGACATGGATTTTGAAAATTCTAGAGAGAATTTTAAAAGCTTCAACAGAATTTCAACAATTTTGAGAGGGATTTGAAAAGTTTCAATGGGAATGGGAAGAATTGGGACAAAAATTGGAAAATTTTAAGGGACTTTGAAAAAATTTCAACTGGAATTTTAGCCATTTTTTGACGTGAAATTGTAAACATGTGGCCATGGATTTTGAAAATTCTAGAGAGAATTTTAAAAGCTTCAAGAGAATTTCAACAATTTTGAGATGGATTTGAAAAGTTTCAATGGAAAGGGAAGAATTGGGACAAAATTGGAAAATTTTTAAGGGACTTTGAAAAAATTTCAACTGGAATTTTAGCCATTTTTTGACGTGAAATTGTAAACATGTGGCCATGGATTTTGAAATTCTAGAGAGAAATTTTAAAAGCTTCAACAGAATTTCTACAATTTTGAGAGGGATTTGAAAAGTTTCAATGGGAATGGGAAGAATTGGGACAAAAATTGGAAAATTTTTAAGGGACTTTGAAAAAATTTCAACTGGAATTTTAGCCATTTTTTGACGTGAAATTGTAAACATGTGGACATGGATTTTGAAAATTCTAGAGAGAATTTTAAAAGCTTCAGAGAATTTCAACAATTTTGAGAGGGATTTGAAAAGTTTCAATGGGAATGGGAAGAATGGGACAAAAATTGGAAAATTTGAAGGGACTTTGAAAAATTTCAACTGGAATTTTAGCCATTTTTGACGTGAAATTGTAAACATGTGGACATGGATTTTGAAAATTCTAGAGAGAATTTTAAAAGCTTCAAGAGAATTTCTACAATTTTGAGAGGGATTTGAAAAGTTTCAATGGGAATGGGAAGAATTGGGACAAAAATTGGAAAA
>NW_028116549.1:0-26426 GCF_964273445.1 Streptopelia decaocto | reverse complement strand
CCATGTCCACATGTTTACAATTTCACGTCAAAAAATGGCTAAAATTCCCAGTTGAAATTTTTTCAAAGTCCCTTAAAAATTTTCCAATTTTTGTCCCAATTCTTCCCATTCCCATTGAAACTTTTCAAATCCCTCTCAGAATTGTTGAAATTCTGTTGAAGCTTTTAAAATTCTCTCTAGAATTTTCAAAATCCATGTCCACATGTTTACAATTTCACGTCAAAAAATGGCTAAAATTCCAGTTGAAACTTTTTCAAAGTCCCTTAAAAATTTTCCAATTTTTGTCCCAATTCTTCCCATTCCCATTGAAACTTTTCAAATCCCTCTCAGAATTGTTGAAATTCTGTTGAAGCTTTTAAAATTCTCTCTAGAATTTTCAAAATCCATGTCCACATGTTTACAATTTCACGTCAAAAAATGGCTAAAATTCCATTTGAAATTTTTTCAAAGTCCCTTAAAAATTTTCCAATTTTTGTCCCAATTCTTCCCATTCCCATTGAAACTTTTCAAATCCCTCTCAAAATTGTTGAAATTCTGTTGAAGCTTTTAAAATTCTCTCTAGAATTTTCAAAATCCATGTCCACATGTTTACAATTCCACGTCAAAAAATGGCTAAAATTCCAGTTGAAACTTTTTCAAAGTCCCTTAAAAATTTTCCAATTTTTGTCCCAATTCTTCCCATTCCCATTGAAACTTTCCAAATCCCTCTCAAAATTGTTGAAATTCTGTTGAAGCTTTTAGAATTCTCTCTAGAATTTTCAAAATCCATGTCCACATGTTTACAATTCCACGTCAAAAAATGGCTAAAATTCCAGTTGAAATTTTTTCAAAGTCCCTTAAAAATTTTCCAATTTTTGTCCCAATTCTTCCCATTCCCATTGAAACTTTTCAAATCCCTCTCAGAATTGTTGAAATTCTGTTGAAGCTTTTAGAATTCTCTCTAGAATTTTCAAAATCCATGTCCACATGTTTACAATTTCACGTCAAAAAATGGCTAAAATTCCAGTTGAAACTTTTTCAAAGTCCCTTAAAAATTTTCCAATTTTTGTCCCAATTCTTCCCATTCCCATTGAAACTTTTCAAATCCCTCTCAGAATTGTTGAAATTCTGTTGAAGCTTTTAAAATTCTCTCTAGAATTTTCAAAATCCATGTCCACATGTTTACAATTTCACGTCAAAAAATGGCTAAAATTCCAGTTGAAATTTTTTCAAAGTCCCTTAAAAATTTTCCAATTTTTGTCCCAATTCTTCCCATTCCCATTGAAACTTTTCAAATCCCTCTCAGAATTGTTGAAATTCTGTTGAAGCTTTTAGAATTCTCTCTAGAATTTTCAAAATCCATGTCCACATGTTTACAATTCCACGTCAAAAAATGGCTAAAATTCCAGTTGAAACTTTTTCAAAGTCCCTTAAAAATTTTCCAATTTTTGTCCCAATTCTTCCCATTCCCACTGAAACTTTTCAAATCCCTCTCAAAATTGTTGAAATTCTGTTGAAGCTTTTAGAATTCTCTCTAGAATTTTCAAAATCCATGTCCACATGTTTACAATTCCACGTCAAAAAATGGCTAAAATTCCAGTTGAAATTTTTTCAAAGTCCCTTCAAAATTTTCCAATTTTTGTCCCAATTCTTCCCATTCCCATTGAAACTTTTCAAATCCCTCTCAAAATTGTTGAAATTCTGTTGAAGCTTTTAAAATTCTCTCTAGAATTTTCAAAATCCATGTCCACATGTTTACAATTCCACGTCAAAAAATGGCTAAAATTCCAGTTGAAATTTTTTCAAAGTCCCTTCAAAATTTTCCAATTTTTGTCCCAATTCTTCCCATTCCCATTGAAACTTTTCAAATCCCTCTCAAAATTGTTGAAATTCTGTTGAAGCTTTTAGAATTCTCTCTAGAATTTTCAAAATCCATGTCCACATGTTTACAATTTCACGTCAAAAAATGGCTAAAATTCCAGTTGCAATTTTTTCAAAGTCCCTTCAAAATTTTCCAATTTTTGTCCCAATTCTTCCCATTCCCATTGAAACTTTTCAAATCCCTCTCAAAATTGTTGAAATTCTGTTGAAGCTTTTAGAATTCTCTCTAGAATTTTCAAAATCCATGTCCACATGTTTACAATTTCACGTCAAAAAATGGCTAAAATTCCAGTTGCAATTTTTTCAAAGTCCCTTCAAAATTTTCCAATTTTTGTCCCAATTCTTCCCATTCCCATTGAAACTTTTCAAATCCCTCTCAAAATTGTTGAAATTCTGTTGAAGCTTTTAGAATTCTCTCTAGAATTTTCAAAATCCATGTCCACATGTTTACAATTTCACGTCAAAAAATGGCTAAAATTCCAGTTGAAATTTTTTCAAAGTCCCTTCAAAATTTTCCAATTTTTGTCCCAATTCTTCCCATTCCCATTGAAACTTTTCAAATCCCTCTCAGAATTGTTGAAATTCTGTTGAAGCTTTTAGAATTCTCTCTAGAATTTTCAAAATCCATGTCCACATGTTTACAATTTCACGTCAAAAAATGGCTAAAATTCCAGTTGAAATTTTTTCAAAGTCCCTTAAAAATTTTCCAATTTTTGTCCCAATTCTTCCCATTCCCATTGAAACTTTTCAAATCCCTCTCAGAATTGTTGAAATTCTGTTGAAGCTTTTAAAATTCTCTCTAGAATTTTCAAAATCCATGTCCACATGTTTACAATTTCACATAAAAAAATGGCTAAAATTTCAGTTGAAATTTTTTCAAAGTCCCTTAAAAATTTTCCAATTTTTGTCCCAATTCTTCCCATTCCCATTGAAACTTTTCAAATCCCTCTCAGAATTGTTGAAATTCTGTTGAAGCTTTTAAAATTCTCTCTAGAAGTTTCAAAATCCATGTCCACATGTTTACAATTTCACGTCAAAAAATGGCTAAAATTCCAGTTGAAATTTTTTCAAAGTCCCTTAAAAATTTTCCAATTTTTGTCCCAATTCTTCCCATTCCCATTGAAACTTTTCAAATCCCTCTCAGAATTGTTGAAATTCTGTTGAAGCTTTTAAAATTCTCTCTAGAATTTTCAAAATCCATGTCCACATGTTTACAATTTCACGTCAAAAAATTGCTAAAATTCCAGTTGAAACTTTTTCAAAGTCCCTTAAAAGTTTTCCAATTTTTGTCCCAATTCTTCCCATTCCCACTGAAACTTTTCAAATCCCTCTCAAAATTGTTGAAATTCTGTTGAAGCTTTTAAAATTCTCTCTAGAATTTTCAAAATCCATGTCCACATGTTTACAATTTCACGTCAAAAAATGGCTAAAATTCCATTTGAAATTTTTTCAAAGTCCCTTAAAAATTTTCCAATTTTTGTCCCAATTCTTCCCATTCCCATTGAAACTTTTCAAATCCCTCTCAGAATTGTTGAAATTCTGTTGAAGCTTTTAAAATTCTCTCTAGAATTTTCAAAATCCATGTCCACATGTTTACAATTTCACGTCAAAAAATGGCTAAAATTCCAGTTGAAATTTTTTCAAAGTCCCTTCAAAATTTTCCAATTTTTGTCCCAATTCTTCCCATTCCCATTGAAACTTTTCAAATCCCTCTCAAAATTGTTGAAATTCTCTTGAAGCTTTTAGAATTCTCTCTAGAATTTTCAAAATCCATGTCCACATGTTTACAATTTCACGTCAAATAATGGCTAAAATTCCAGTTGAAATTTTTTCAAAGTCCCTTAAAAATTTTCCAATTTTTGTCCCAATTCTTCCCATTCCCATTGAAACTTTTCAAATCCCTCTCAGAATTGTTGAAATTCTGTTGAAGCTTTTAAAATTCTCTCTAGAATTTTCAAATCCATGTCCACATGTTTACAATTTCACGTCAAAAAATTGCTAAAATTCCAGTTGAAACTTTTTCAAAGTCCCTTAAAAATTTTCCAATTTTTGTCCCAATTCTTCCCATTCCCACTGAAACTTTTCAAATCCCTCTCAGAATTGTTGAAATTCTGTTGAAGCTTTTAGAATTCTCTCTAGAATTTTCAAAATCCATGTCCACATGTTTACAATTTCACGTCAAAAAATGGCTAAAATTCCAGTTGAAATTTTTTCAAAGTCCCTTAAAAATTTTCCCATTTTTGTCCCAATTCTTCCCATTCCCATTGAAACTTTTCAAATCCCTCTCAACATTGTTGAAATTCTCTTGAAGCTTTTAAAATTCTCTCTAGAATTTTCAAAATCCATGTCCACATGTTTACAATTTCACATAAAAAAATGGCTAAAATTCCAGTTGAAACTTTTTCAAAGTCCCTTAAAAATTTTCCAGTTTTTGTCCCAATTCTTCCCATTCCCATTGAAACTTTTCAAATCCCTCTCAAAATTGTTGAAATTCTGTTGAAGCTTTTAAAATTCTCTCTAGAATTTTCAAAATCCATGTCCACATGTTTACAATTCCACGTCAAAAAATGGCTAAAATTCCAGTTGAAATTTTTTCAAAGTCCCTTAAAAATTTTCCAATTTTTGTCCCAATTCTTCCCATTCCCATTGAAACTTTTCAAATCCCTCTCAGAATTGTTGAAATTCTGTTGAAGCTTTTAGAATTCTCTCTAGAATTTTCAAAATCCATGTCCACATGTTTACAATTTCACATAAAAAAATGGCTAAAATTCCAGTTGAAATTTTTTCAAAGTCCCTTAAAAATTTTCCAATTTTTGTCCCAATTCTTCCCATTCCCATTGAAACTTTTCAAATCCCTCTCAGAATTGTTGAAATTCTGTTGAAGCTTTTAAAATTCTCTCTAGAATTTTCAAAATCCATGTCCACATGTTTACAATTTCACGTCAAAAAATGGCTAAAATTCCAGTTGAAATTTTTTCAAAGTCCCTTAAAAATTTTCCAATTTTTGTCCCAATTCTTCCCATTCCCATTGAAACTTTTCAAATCCCTCTCAGAATTGTTGAAATTCTGTTGAAGCTTTTAAAATTCTCTCTAGAATTTTCAAAATCCATGTCCACATGTTTACAATTTCACGTCAAAAAATGGCTAAAATTCCAGTTGAAATTTTTTCAAAGTCCCTTCAAAATTTTCCAATTTTTGTCCCAATTCTTCCCATTCCCATTGAAACTTTTCAAATCCCTCTCAGAATTGTTGAAATTCTGTTGAAGCTTTTAAAATTCTCTCTAGAATTTTCAAATCCATGTCCACATGTTTACAATTTCACGTCAAAAAATTGCTAAAATTCCAGTTGAAACTTTTTCAAAGTCCCTTAAAAATTTTCCAATTTTTGTCCCAATTCTTCCCATTCCCACTGAAACTTTTCAAATCCCTCTCAGAATTGTTGAAATTCTGTTGAAGCTTTTAAAATTCTCTCCAGAATTTTCAAAATCCATGTCCACATGTTTACAATTTCACATAAAAAAATGGCTAAAATTTCAGTTGAAATTTTTTCAAAGTCCCTTAAAAATTTTCCAATTTTTGTCCCAATTCTTCCCATTCCCATTGAAACTTTTCAAATCCCTCTCAGAATTGTTGAAATTCTGTTGAAGCTTTTAAAATTCTCTCTAGAATTTTCAAAATCCATGTCCACATGTTTACAATTTCACGTCAAAAAATGGCTAAAATTCCAGTTGAAATTTTTTCAAAGTCCCTTCAAAATTTTCCAATTTTTGTCCCAATTCTTCCCATTCCCATTGAAACTTTTCAAATCCCTCTCAGAATTGTTGAAATTCTGTTGAAGCTTTTAAAATTCTCTCTAGAATTTTCAAATCCATGTCCACATGTTTACAATTTCACGTCAAAAAATTGCTAAAATTCCAGTTGAAACTTTTTCAAAGTCCCTTAAAAATTTTCCAATTTTTGTCCCAATTCTTCCCATTCCCACTGAAACTTTTCAAATCCCTCTCAAAATTGTTGAAATTCTGTTGAAGCTTTTAAAATTCTCTCTAGAATTTTCAAAATCCATGTCCACATGTTTACAATTTCACGTCAAAAAATGGCTAAAATTCCATTTGAAATTTTTTCAAAGTCCCTTAAAAATTTTCCAATTTTTGTCCCAATTCTTCCCATTCCCATTGAAACTTTTCAAATCCCTCTCAGAATTGTTGAAATTCTGTTGAAGCTTTTAAAATTCTCTCTAGAATTTTCAAAATCCATGTCCACATGTTTACAATTTCACGTCAAAAAATGGCTAAAATTCCAGTTGAAATTTTTTCAAAGTCCCTTAAAAATTTTCCAATTTTTGTCCCAATTCTTCCCATTCCCATTGAAACTTTTCAAATCCCTCTCAGAAATGTTGAAATTCTGTTGAAGCTTTTAAAATTCTCTCTAGAAGTTTCAAAATCCATGTCCACATGTTTACAATTTCACGTCAAAAAATGGCTAAAATTCCAGTTGAAATTTTTTCAAAGTCCCTTAAAAATTTTCCAATTTTTGTCCCAATTCTTCCCATTCCCATTGAAACTTTTCAAATCCCTCTCAGAATTGTTGAAATTCTGTTGAAGCTTTTAAAATTCTCTCTAGAATTTTCAAATCCATGTCCACATGTTTACAATTTCACGTCAAAAAATTGCTAAAATTCCAGTTGAAACTTTTTCAAAGTCCCTTCAAAATTTTCCAATTTTTGTCCCAATTCTTCCCATTCCCACTGAAACTTTTCAAATCCCTCTCAAAATTGTTGAAATTCTGTTGAAGCTTTTAGAATTCTCTCTAGAATTTTCAAAATCCATGTCCACATGTTTACAATTTCACGTCAAAAAATGGCTAAAATTCCATTTGAAATTTTTTCAAAGTCCCTTAAAAATTTTCCAATTTTTGTCCCAATTCTTCCCATTCCCATTGAAACTTTTCAAATCCCTCTCAACATTGTTGAAATTCTCTTGAAGCTTTTAAAATTCTCTCTAGAATTTTCAAAATCCATGTCCACATGTTTACAATTTCACATAAAAAAATGGCTAAAATTCCAGTTGAAACTTTTTCAAAGTCCCTTAAAAATTTTCCAGTTTTTGTCCCAATTCTTCCCATTCCCATTGAAACTTTTCAAATCCCTCTCAAAATTGTTGAAATTCTGTTGAAGCTTTTAAAATTCTCTCTAGAATTTTCAAAATCCATGTCCACATGTTTACAATTCCACGTCAAAAAATGGCTAAAATTCCAGTTGAAATTTTTTCAAAGTCCCTTAAAATTTTCCAATTTTTGTCCCAATTCTTCCCATTCCCATTGAAACTTTTCAAATCCCTCTCAGAATTGTTGAAATTCTGTTGAAGCTTTTAGAATTCTCTCTAGAATTTTCAAAATCCATGTCCACATGTTTACAATTTCACGTCAAAAAATGGCTAAAATTCCAGTTGAAATTTTTTCAAAGTCCCTTAAAAATTTTCCAATTTTTGTCCCAATTCTTCCCATTCCCATTGAAACTTTTCAAATCCCTCTCAGAATTGTTGAAATTCTGTTGAAGCTTTTAAAATTCTCTCTAGAATTTTCAAAATCCATGTCCACATGTTTACAATTTCACATAAAAAAATGGCTAAAATTTCAGTTGAAATTTTTTCAAAGTCCCTTAAAAATTTTCCAATTTTTGTCCCAATTCTTCCCATTCCCATTGAAACTTTTCAAATCCCTCTCAGAATTGTTGAAATTCTGTTGAAGCTTTTAAAATTCTCTCTAGAATTTTCAAAATCCATGTCCACATGTTTACAATTTCACGTCAAAAAATGGCTAAAATTCCAGTTGAAATTTTTTCAAAGTCCCTTCAAAATTTTCCAATTTTTGTCCCAATTCTTCCCATTCCCATTGAAACTTTTCAAATCCCTCTCAGAATTGTTGAAATTCTGTTGAAGCTTTTAAAATTCTCTCTAGAATTTTCAAATCCATGTCCACATGTTTACAATTTCACGTCAAAAAATTGCTAAAATTCCAGTTGAAACTTTTTCAAAGTCCCTTAAAAATTTTCCAATTTTTGTCCCAATTCTTCCCATTCCCACTGAAACTTTTCAAATCCCTCTCAAAATTGTTGAAATTCTGTTGAAGCTTTTAAAATTCTCTCTAGAATTTTCAAAATCCATGTCCACATGTTTACAATTTCACGTCAAAAAATGGCTAAAATTCCATTTGAAATTTTTTCAAAGTCCCTTAAAAATTTTCCAATTTTTGTCCCAATTCTTCCCATTCCCATTGAAACTTTTCAAATCCCTCTCAGAATTGTTGAAATTCTGTTGAAGCTTTTAAAATTCTCTCTAGAATTTTCAAAATCCATGTCCACATGTTTACAATTTCACGTCAAAAAATGGCTAAAATTCCAGTTGAAATTTTTTCAAAGTCCCTTAAAAATTTTCCAATTTTTGTCCCAATTCTTCCCATTCCCATTGAAACTTTTCAAATCCCTCTCAGAAATGTTGAAATTCTGTTGAAGCTTTTAAAATTCTCTCTAGAAGTTTCAAAATCCATGTCCACATGTTTACAATTTCACGTCAAAAAATGGCTAAAATTCCAGTTGAAATTTTTTCAAAGTCCCTTAAAAATTTTCCAATTTTTGTCCCAATTCTTCCCATTCCCATTGAAACTTTTCAAATCCCTCTCAAAATTGTTGAAATTCTGTTGAAGCTTTTAAAATTCTCTCTAGAATTTTCAAATCCATGTCCACATGTTTACAATTTCACGTCAAAAAATTGCTAAAATTCCAGTTGAAACTTGTTCAAAGTCCCTTAAAAATTTTCCAATTTTTGTCCCAATTCTTCCCATTCCCACTGAAACTTTTCAAATCCCTCTCAAAATTGTTGAAATTCTGTTGAAGCTTTTAAAATTCTCTCTAGAATTTTCAAAATCCATGTCCACATGTTTACAATTTCACGTCAAAAAATGGCTAAAATTCCAGTTGAAATTTTTTCAAAGTCCCTTAAAAATTTTCCAATTTTTCTCCCAATTCTTCCCATTCCCATTGAAACTTTTCAAATCCCTCTCAAAATTGTTGAAATTCTGTTGAAGCTTTTAAAATTCTCTCTAGAACTTTCAAAATCCATGTCCACATGTTTACAATTTCACGTCAAAAAATGGCTAAAATTCCAGTTGAAATTTTTTCAAAGTCCCTTAAAAATTTTCCAATTTTTGTCCCAATTCTTCCCATTCCCATTGAAACTTTTCAAATCCCTCTCAGAATTGTTGAAATTCTCTTGAAGCTTTTAAAATTCTCTCTAGAATTTTCAAAATCCATGTCCACATGTTTACAATTTCATGTCAAAAAATGGCTAAAATTCCATTTGAAATTTTTTCAAAGTCCCTTAAAAATTTTCCAATTTTTGTCCCAATTCTTCCCATTCCCATTGAAACTTTTCAAATCCCTCTCAACATTGTTGAAATTCTCTTGAAGCTTTTAAAATTCTCTCTAGAATTTTCAAAATCCATGTCCACATGTTTACAATTTCACATAAAAAAATGGCTAAAATTCCAGTTGAAACTTTTTCAAAGTCCCTTAAAAATTTTCCAGTTTTTGTCCCAATTCTTCCCATTCCCATTGAAACTTTTCAAATCCCTCTCAAAATTGTTGAAATTCTGTTGAAGCTTTTAAAATTCTCTCTAGAATTTTCAAAATCCATGTCCACATGTTTACAATTTCACGTCAAAAAATGGCTAAAATTCCAGTTGAAATTTTTTCAAAGTCCCTTCAAAATTTTCCAATTTTTGTCCCAATTCTTCCCATTCCCATTGAAACTTTTCAAATCCCTCTCAAAATTGTTGAAATTCTGTTGAAGCTTTTAAAATTCTCTCTAGAATTTTCAAAATCCATGTCCACATGTTTACAATTCCACGTCAAAAAATGGCTAAAATTCCAGTTGAAATTTTTTCAAAGTCCCTTAAAAATTTTCCAATTTTTGTCCCAATTCTTCCCATTCCCATTGAAACTTTTCAAATCCCTCTCAAAATTGTTGAAATTCTGTTGAAGCTTTTAAAATTCTCTCTAGAATTTTCAAAATCCATGTCCACATGTTTACAATTTCACGTCAAAAAATGGCTAAAATTCCAGTTGAAATTTTTTCAAAGTCCCTTAAAAACTTTCCAATTTTTGTCCCAATTCTTCCCATTCCCATTGAAACTTTTCAAATCCCTCTCAGAACTGTTGAAATTCTGTTGAAGCTTTTAGAATTCTCTCTAGAATTTTCAAAATCCATGTCCACATGTTTACAATTCCACGTCAAAAAATGGCTAAACTTCCAGTTGAAATTTTTTCAAAGTCCCTTAAAAATTTTCCAATTTTTGTCCCAATTCTTCCCATTCCCATTGAAACTTTTCAAATCCCTCTCAGAATTGTTGAAATTCTGTTGAAGCTTTTAAAATTCTCTCTAGAATTTTCAAAATCCATGTCCACATGTTTACAATTCCACGTCAAAAAATGGCTAAAATTCCAGTTGAAATTTTTTCAAAGTCCCTTAAAAATTTTCCAATTTTTGTCCCAATTCTTCCCATTCCCATTGAAACTTTTCAAATCCCTCTCAAAATTGTTGAAATTCTGTTGAAGCTTTTAGAATTCTCTCTAGAATTTTCAAAATCCATGTCCACATGTTTACAATTTCACGTCAAAAAATGGCTAAAATTCCATTTGAAATTTTTTCAAAGTCCCTTAAAAATTTTCCAATTTTTGTCCCAATTCTTCCCATTCCCATTGAAACTTTTCAAATCCCTCTCAAAATTGTTGAAATTCTCTTGAAGCTTTTAAAATTCTCTCTAGAATTTTCAAAATCCATGTCCACATGTTTACAATTTCACGTCAAAAAATTGCTAAAATTCCAGTTGAAACTATTTCAAAGTCCCTTAAAAATTTTCCAATTTTTGTCCCAATTCTTCCCATTCCCATTGAAACTTTTCAAATCCCTCTCAGAATTGTTGAAATTCTGTTGAAGCTTTTAAAATTCTCTCTAGAATTTTCAAAATCCATGTCCACATGTTTACAATTTCACGTCAAAAAATGGCTAAAATTCCATTTGAAATTTTTTCAAAGTCCCTTAAAAATTTTCCAATTTTTGTCCCAATTCTTCCCATTCCCATTGAAACTTTTCAAATCCCTCTCAAAATTGTTGAAATTCTGTTGAAGCTTTTAAAATTCTCTCTAGAATTTTCAAAATCCATGTCCACATGTTTACAATTTCACGTCAAAAAATGGCTAAAATTCCAGTTGAAATTTTTTCAAAGTCCCTTAAAAATTTTCCAATTTTTGTCCCAATTCTTCCCATTCCCATTGAAACTTTTCAAATCCCTCTCAAAATTGTTGAAATTCTGTTGAAGCTTTTAAAATTCTCTCTAGAATTTTCAAAATCCATGTCCACATGTTTACAATTTCACGTCAAAAAATGGCTAAAATTCCAGTTGAAATTTTTTCAAAGTCCCTTCAAAATTTTCCAATTTTTGTCCCAATTCTTCCCATTCCCATTGAAACTTTTCAAATCCCTCTCAAAATTGTTGAAATTCCGTTGAAGCTTTTAAAATTCTCTCTAGAATTTTCAAAATCGATGTCCACATGTTTACAATTCCACCTCAAAAAATGGCTAAAATTCCAGTTGAAATTTTTTCAAAGTCCCTTAAAAATTTTCCAATTTTTGTCCCAATTCTTCCCATTCCCATTGAAACTTTTCAAATCCCTCTCAAAATTGTTGAAATTCTGTTGAAGCTTTTAGAATTCTCTCTAGAATTTTCAAAATCCATGTCCACATGTTTACAATTCCACGTCAAAAAATGGCTAAAATTCCAGTTGAAATTTTTTCAAAGTCCCTTAAAAATTTTCCAATTTTTGTCCCAATTTTTCCCATTCCCATTGAAACTTTTCAAATCCCTCTCAACATTGTTGAAATTCTCTTGAAGCTTTTAGAATTCTCTCTAGAATTTTCAAAATCCATGTCCACATGTTTACAATTTCACGTCAAAAAATGGCTAAAATTCCAGTTGAAATTTTTTCAAAGTCCCTTAAAAATTTTCCAATTTTTGTCCCAATTCTTCCCATTCCCATTGAAACTTTTCAAATCCCTCTCAACATTGTTGAAATTCTCTTGAAGCTTTTAAAATTCTCTCTAGAATTTTCAAAATCCATGTCCACATGTTTACAATTTCACGTCATTAAATTGCTAAAATTCCAGTTGAAACTTTTTCAAAGTCCCTTAAAAATTTGCAAATTTTTGTCCCAATTCTTCCCATTCCCATTGAAACTTTTCAAATCCCTCTCAGAATTGTTGAAATTCTGTTGAAGCTTTTAAAATTCTCTCTAGAATTTTCAAAATCCATGTCCACATGTTTACAATTCCACGTCAAAAAATGGCTAAAATTCCAGTTGAAATTTTTTCAAAGTCCCTTAAAAATTTTCCAATTTTTGTCCCAATTCTTCCCATTCCCATTGAAACTTTTCAAATCCCTCTCAGAATTGTTGAAATTCTGTTGAAGCTTTTAAAATTCTCTCTAGAATTTTCAAAATCCATGTCCACATGTTTAGAATTTCACGTAAAAAAATGGCTAAAATTCCAGTTGAAATTTTTTCAAAGTCCCTTAAATATTTTCCAATTTTTGTCCCAATTCTTCCCATTCCCATTGAAACTTTTCAAATCCCTCTCAAAATTGTTGAAATTCTGTTGAAGCTTTTAGAATTCTCTCTAGAATTTTCAAAATCCATGTCCACATGTTTACAATTTCACGTCAAAAAATGGCTAAAATTCCAGTTGAAATTTTTTCAAAGTCCCTTAAAAATTTTCCAATTTTTGTCCCAATTCTTCCCATTCCCATTGAAACTTTTCAAATCCCTCTCAACATTGTTGAAATTCTCTTGAAGCTTTTAAAATTCTCTCTAGAATTTTCAAAATCCATGTCCACATGTTTACAATTTCACGTCAATAAATTGCTAAAATTCCAGTTGAAACTTTTTCAAAGTCCCTTAAAAATTTTCCAATTTTTGTCCCAATTCTTCCCATTCCCATTGAAACTTTTCAAATCCCTCTCAAAATTGTTGAAATTCTGTTGAAGCTTTTAAAATTCTCTCTAGAATTTTCAAAATCCATGTCCACATGTTTACAATTCCACGTCAAAAAATGGCTAAAATTCCAGTTGAAACTTTTTCAAAGTCCCTTAAAAATTTTCCAATTTTTGTCCCAATTCTTCCCATTCCCATTGAAACTTTTCAAATCCCTCTCAACATTGTTGAAATTCTCTTGAAGCTTTTAAAATTCTCTCTAGAATTTTCAAAATCCATGTCCACATGTTTACAATTCCACGTCAAAAAATGGCTAAAATTCCAGTTGAAACTTTTTCAAAGTCCCTTAAAAATTTTCCAATTTTTGTCCCAATTCTTCCCATTCCCATTGAAACTTTTCAAATCCCTCTCAGAATTGTTGAAATTCTGTTGAAGCTTTTAAAATTCTCTCTAGAATTTTCAAAATCCATGTCCACATGTTTACAATTTCACGTAAAAAAATGGCTAAAATTCCAGTTGAAATTTTTTCAAAGTCCCTTAAATATTTTCCAATTTTTGTCCCAATTCTTCCCATTCCCATTGAAACTTTTCAAATCCCTCTCAAAATTGTTGAAATTCTGTTGAAGCTTTTAGAATTCTCTCTAGAATTTTCAAAATCCATGTCCACATGTTTACAATTTCACGTCAAAAAATGGCTAAAATTCCAGTTGAAATTTTTTCAAAGTCCCTTAAAAATTTTCCAATTTTTGTCCCAATTCTTCCCATTCCCATTGAAACTTTTCAAATCCCTCTCAACATTGTTGAAATTCTCTTGAAGCTTTTAAAATTCTCTCTAGAATTTTCAAAATCCATGTCCACATGTTTACAATTTCACGTCAATAAATTGCTAAAATTCCAGTTGAAACTTTTTCAAAGTCCCTTAAAAATTTTCCAATTTTTGTCCCAATTCTTCCCATTCCCATTGAAACTTTTCAAATCCCTCTCAGAATTGTTGAAATTCTGTTGAAGCTTTTAAAATTCTCTCTAGAATTTTCAAAATCCATGTCCACATGTTTACAATTTCACGTCAAAAAATGGCTAAAATTCCAGTTGAAATTTTTTCAAAGTCCCTTAAATATTTTCCAATTTTTGTCCCAATTCTTCCCATTCCCATTGAAACTTTTCAAATCCCTCTCAAAATTGTTGAAATTCTGTTGAAGCTTTTAGAATTCTCTCTAGAATTTTCAAAATCCATGTCCACATGTTTACAATTTCACGTCAAAAAATGGCTAAAATTCCAGTTGAAATTTTTTCAAAGTCCCTTAAAAATTTTCCAATTTTTGTCCCAATTCTTCCCATTCCCATTGAAACTTTTCAAATCCCTCTCAACATTGTTGAAATTCTCTTGAAGCTTTTAAAATTCTCTCTAGAATTTTCAAAATCCATGTCCACATGTTTACAATTTCACGTCAATAAATTGCTAAAATTCCAGTTGAAACTTTTTCAAAGTCCCTTAAAAATTTGCAAATTTTTGTCCCAATTCTTCCCATTCCCATTGAAACTTTTCAAATCCCTCTCAAAATTGTTGAAATTCTGTTGAAGCTTTTAAAATTCTCTCTAGAATTTTCAAAATCCATGTCCACATGTTTACAATTCCACGTCAAAAAATGGCTAAAATTCCAGTTGAAACTTTTTCAAAGTCCCTTAAAAATTTTCCAATTTTTGTCCCAATTCTTCCCATTCCCATTGAAACTTTTCAAATCCCTCTCAGAATTGTTGAAATTCTGTTGAAGCTTTTAGAATTCTCTCTAGAATTTTCAAAATCCATGTCCACATGTTTACAATTTCACGTCAAAAAATGGCTAAAATTCCAGTTGAAATTTTTTCCAAGTCCCTTCAAAATTTTCCAATTTTTGTCCCAATTCTTCCCATTCCCATTGAAACTTTTCAAATCCCTCTCAGAATTGTTGAAATTCTGTTGAAGCTTTTAAAATTCTCTCTAGAATTTTCAAATCCATGTCCACATGTTTACAATTTCACGTCAAAAAATTGCTAAAATTCCAGTTGAAACTTTTTCAAAGTCCCTTAAAAATTTTCCAATTTTTGTCCCAATTCTTCCCATTCCCACTGAAACTTTTCAAATCCCTCTCAAAATTGTTGAAATTCTGTTGAAGCTTTTAAAATTCTCTCTAGAATTTTCAAAATCCATGTCCACATGTTTACAATTTCACGTAAAAAATGGCTAAAATTCCAGTTGAAATTTTTTCAAAGTCCCTTAAAAATTTTCCAATTTTTGTCCCAATTCTTCCCATTCCCATTGAAACTTTTCAAATCCCTCTCAGAATTGTTGAAATTCTGTTGAAGCTTTTAAAATTCTCTCTAGAATTTTCAAAATCCATGTCCACATGTTTACAATTTCACGTCAAAAAATGGCTAAAATTCCATTTGAAATTTTTTCAAAGTCCCTTCAAAATTTTCCAATTTTTCTCCCAATTCTTCCCATTCCCATTGAAACTTTTCAAATCCCTCTCAGAATTGTTGAAATTCTGTTGAAGCTTTTAAAATTCTCTCTAGAATTTTCAAATCCATGTCCACATGTTTACAATTTCACGTCAAAAAATTGCTAAAATTCCAGTTGAAACTTTTTCAAAGTCCCTTAAAAATTTTCCAATTTTTGTCCCAATTCTTCCCATTCCCACTGAAACTTTTCAAATCCCTCTCAAAATTGTTGAAATTCTGTTGAAGCTTTTAAAATTCTCTCTAGAATTTTCAAAATCCATGTCCACATGTTTACAATTTCACGTAAAAAATGGCTAAAATTCCAGTTGAAATTTTTACAAAGTCCCTTAAATATTTTCCAATTTTTGTCCCAATTCTTCCCATTCCCATTGAAACTTTTCAAATCCCTCTCAAAATTGTTGAAATTCTGTTCAAGCTTTTAGAATTCTCTCTAGAATTTTCAAAATCCATGTCCACATGTTTACAATTTCACGTCAAAAAATGGCTAAAATTCCAGTTGAAATTTTTTCAAAGTCCCTTAAAAATTTTCCAATTTTTGTCCCAATTCTTCCCATTCCCATTGAAACTTTTCAAATCCCTCTCAACATTGTTGAAATTCTCTTGAAGCTTTTAAAATTCTCTCTAGAATTTTCAAAATCCATGTCCACATGTTTACAATTTCACGTCAAAAAATGGCTAAAATTCCAGTTGAAACTTTTTCAAAGTCCCTTAAAAATTTTCCAATTTTTGTCCCAATTCTTCCCATTCCCATTGAAACTTTTCAAATCCCTCTCAAAATTGTTGAAATTCTGTTGAAGCTTTTAGAATTCTCTCTAGAATTTTCAAAATCCATGTCCACATGTTTACAATTCCACGTCAAAAAATGGCTAAAATTCCAGTTGAAATTTTTTCAAAGTCCCTTAAAAATTTTCCAATTTTTGTCCCAATTCTTCCCATTCCCATTGAAACTTTTCAAATCCCTCTCAGAATTGTTGAAATTCTGTTGAAGCTTTTAGAATTCTCTCTAGAATTTTCAAAATCCATGTCCACATGTTTACAATTTCACATAAAAAAATGGCTAAAATTCCAGTTGAAATTTTTTCAAAGTCCCTTAAAAATTTTCCAATTTTTGTTCCAATTCTTCCCATTCCCATTGAAACTTTTCAAATCCCTCTCAGAATTGTTGAAATTCTGTTGAAGCTTTTAAAATTCTCTCTAGAATTTTCAAAATCCATGTCCACATGTTTACAATTTCACGTCAAAAAATGGCTAAAATTCCAGTTGAAATTTTTTCAAAGTCCCTTCAAAATTTTCCAATTTTTGTCCCAATTCTTCCCATTCCCATTGAAACTTTTCAAATCCCTCTCAGAATTGTTGAAATTCTGTTGAAGCTTTTAGAATTCTCTCTAGAATTTTCAAAATCCATGTCCACGTTTACAATTTCACGTCAAAAAATGGCTAAAATTCCAGTTGAAATTTTTTCAAAGTCCCTTCAAAATTTTCCAATTTTTGTCCCAATTCTTCCCATTCCCATTGAAACTTTTCAAATCCCTCTCAGAATTGTTGAAATTCTGTTGAAGCTTTTAAAATTCTCTCTAGAATTTTCAAATCCATGTCCACATGTTTACAATTTCACGTCAAAAAATTGCTAAAATTCCAGTTGAAATTTTTTCAAAGTCCCTTAAAAATTTTCCAATTTTTGTCCCAATTCTTCCCATTCCCATTGAAACTTTTCAAATCCCTCTCAAAATTGTTGAAATTCTGTTGAAGCTTTTAAAATTCTCTCTAGAATTTTCAAAATCCATGTCCACATGTTTACAATTTCACGTCAAAAAATGGCTAAAATTCCATTTGAAATTTTTTCAAAGTCCCTTAAAAATTTTCCAATTTTTGTCCCAATTCTTCCCATTCCCATTGAAACTTTTCAAATCCCTCTCAAAATTGTTGAAATTCTGTTGAAGCTTTTAAAATTCTCTCTAGAATTTTCAAAATCCATGTCCACATGTTTACAATTTCACGTCAAAAAATGGCTAAAATTCCAGTTGAAATTTTTTCAAAGTCCCTTCAAAATTTTCCAATTTTTGTCCCAATTCTTCCCATTCCCATTGAAACTTTTCAAATCCCTCTCAGAATTGTTGAAATTCTGTTGAAGCTTTTAAAATTCTCTCTAGAATTTTCAAATCCATGTCCACATGTTTACAATTTCACGTCAAAAAATGGCTAAAATTCCAGTTGAAAATTTTTCAAAGTCCCTTAAAAATTTTCCAATTTTTGTCCCAATTCTTCCCATTCCCACTGAAACTTTTCAAATCCCTCTCAAAATTGTTGAAATTCTGTTGAAGCTTTTAAAATTCTCTCTAGAATTTTCAAAATCCATGTCCACATGTTTACAATTTCACGTCAAAGAATGGCTAAAATTCCATTTGAAATTTTTTCAAAGTCCATTAAAAATTTTCCAATTTTTGTCCCAATTCTTCCCATTCCCATTGAAACTTTTCAAATCCCTCTCAAAATTGTTGAAATTCTGTTGAAGCTTTTAAAATTCTCTCTAGAATTTTCAAAATCCATGTCCACATGTTTACAATTTCACGTCAAAAAATGGCTAAAATTCCAGTTGAAATTTTTTCAAAGTCCCTTAAAAATTTTCCAATTTTTGTCCCAATTCTTCCCATTCCCATTGAAACTTTTCAAATCCCTCTCAAAATTGTTGAAATTCTGTTGAAGCTTTTAGAATTCTCTCTAGAATTTTCAAAATCCATGTCCACATGTTTACAATTTCACGTCAAAAAATTGCTAAAATTCCAGTTGAAATTTTTTCAAAGTCCCTTAAAAATTTTCCAATTTTTGTCCCAATTCTTCCCATTCCCATTGAAACTTTTCAAATCCCTCTCAAAATTGTTGAAATTCTGTTGAAGCTTTTAAAATTCTCTCTAGAATTTCAAAATCCATGTCCACATGTTTACAATTTCACGTCAAAAAATGGCTAAAATTCCAGTTGAAATTTTTTCAAAGTCCCTTAAAAATTTTCCAATTTTTGTCCCAATTCTTCCCATTCCCATTGAAACTTTTCAAATCCCTCTCAAAATTGTTGAAATTCTCTTGAAGCTTTTAAATTCTCTCTAGAATTTTCAAAATCCATGTCCACATGTTTACAATTTCACGTAAAAAAATGGCTAAAATTCCAGTTGAAATTTTTTCAAAGTCCCTTAAAAATTTTCCAATTTTTGTTCCAATTCTTCCCATTCCCATTGAAACTTTTCAAATCCCTCTCAGAATTGTTGAAATTCTGTTGAAGCTTTTAAAATTCTCTCTAGAATTTTCAAAATCCATGTCCACATGTTTACAATTTCACGTCAAAAATGCTAAAATTCCAGTTGAAATTTTTTCAAAGTCCCTTCAAAATTTTCCAATTTTTGTCCCAATTCTTCCATTCCCATTGAAACTTTTCAAATCCCTCTCAACATTGTTGAAATTCTGTTGAAGCTTTTAAAATTCTCTCTAGAATTTTCAAAATCCATGTCCACGTGTTTACAATTTCACGTCAAAAAATGGCTAAAATTCCAGTTGAAATTTTTTTCAAAGTCCCTTAAAAATTTTCCAATTTTTGTCCCAATTCTTCCCATTCCCATTGAAACTTTTCAAATCCCTCTCAAAATTGTTGAAATTCTGTTGAAGCTTTTAAAATTCTCTCCAGAATTTTCAAAATCCATGTCCACATGTTTACAATTCCACGTCAAAAAATGGCTAAAATTCCATTTGAAACTTTTTCAAAGTCCCTTAAAAATTTTCCAATTTTTGTCCCAATTCTTCCCATTCCCATTGAAACTTTTCAAATCCCTCTCAAAATAGTTGAAATTCTCTTGAAGCTTTTAAAATTCTCTCTAGAATTTTCAAAATCCATGTCCACATGTTTACAATTTCACGTCAAAAAATGGCTAAAATTCCAGTTGAAATTTTTTCAAAGTCCCTTAAAATTTTCCAATTTTTGTCCCAATTCTTCCATTCCCATTGAAACTTTTCAAATCCCTCTCAAAATTGTTGAAATTCTGTTGAAGCTTTTAGAATTCTCTCTAGAATTTTCAAAATCCATGTCCACATGTTTACAATTTCACGTCAAAAATGGCTAAAATTCCCAGTTGAAATTTTTCAAAGTCCCTTAAAAATTTTCCAATTTTTGTCCCAATTCTTCCCATTCCCATTGAAACTTTTCAAATCCCTCTCAAAATTGTTGAAATTCTGTTGAAGCTTTTAAAATTCTCTCTAGAATTTTCAAAATCCATGTCCACATGTTTACAATTTCACGTCAAAAAATGGCTAAAATTCCAGTTGAAATTTTTTCAAAGTCCCTTAAAAATTTTCCAATTTTTGTCCCAATTCTTCCCATTCCAATTGAAACTTTCAAATCCCTCTCAGAATTGTTGAAATTCTGTTGAAGCTTTTAAAATTCTCTCTAGAATTTCAAAATCCATGTCCACATGTTTACAATTCCACGTCAAAAATGGCTAAAATTCCCAGTTGAAATTTTTTCAAAGTCCCTTAAAAATTTTCCAATTTTTGTCCCAATTCTTCCCATTCCCATTGAAACTTTTCAAATCCCTCTCAGAATTGTTGAAATTCTGTGAAGCTTTTAGAATTCTCTCTAGAATTTTCAAAATCCATGTCACATGTTTACAATTTCACGTCATAAAAATGGCTAAAATTCCAGTTGAAATTTTTTCAAAGTCCCTTAAAAATTTTCCAATTTTTGTCCCAATTCTTCCATTCCCATTGAAACTTTTCAAATCCCTCTCAAAATTGTTGAAATTCTGTTGAAGCTTTTAAAATTCTCTCTAGAATTTTCAAAATCCATGTCCACATGTTTACAATTTCACGTCAAAAATGGCTAAAATTCCAGTTGAAATTTTTTCAAAGTCCTTAAAAATTTTCCAATTTTGTCCCAATTCTTCCCATTCCCCTTGAAACTTTTCAAATCCCTCTCAAAATTGTTGAAATTCTCTTGAAGCTTTTTAAAATTCTCTCTAGAATTTTCAAAATCCATGTCCACATGTTTACAATTTCACGTAAAAATTGGCTAAATTCCAGTTGAAATTTTTTCAAAGTCCCTTAAAAATTTTCCAATTTTTGTTCCAATTCTTCCCATTCCCATTGAAACTTTTCAAATCCCTCTCAGAATTGTTGAAATTCTGTTGAAGCTTTTAAAATTCTCTCTAGAATTTTCAAAATCCATGTCCACATGTTTACAATTTTCACGTCAAAAAATGGCTAAATTCCAGTTGAAATTTTTTCAAAGTCCCTTCAAAATTTTCCAATTTTTGTCCCAATTCTTCCCATTCCCATTGAAACTTTTCAAATCCCTCTCAACATTGTTGAAATTCTGTGAAGCTTTTAAAATTCTCTCTAGAATTTTCAAACATCCATGTCCACGTGTTTACAATTTCACGTCAAAAAATGGCTAAAATTCCAGTTGAAATTTTTTCAAAGTCCCTTAAAAATTTTCCAATTTTGTCCAATTCCTCCCATTCCCATTGAAACTTTTCAAATCCCTCTCAAAATTGTTGAAATTCTGTTGAAGCTTTTAAAATTCTCTCCAGAATTTTCAAAATCCATGTCCACATGTTTACAATTCCACGTCAAAAAATGGCTAAAATTCCATTTGAAACTTTTTCAAAGTCCCTTAAAAATTTTCCAATTTTGTCCCAATTCTTCCCATTCCCATTGAAACTTTTCAAATCCTCTCAAAATTGTTGAAATTCTCTTGAAGCTTTTAAAATTCTCTCTAGAATTTTCAAAATCCATGTCCACATGTTTACAATTTCACGTCAAAAAATGGCTAAAATTCCAGTTGAAATTTTTTCAAAGTCCCTTAAAAATTTTCCAATTTTTGTCCCAATTCTTATTGAAACTTTTCAAATCCCTCTCAAAATTGTTGAAATTCTGTTGAAGCTTTTAGAATTCTCTCTAGAATTTTCAAAATCCATGTCCACATGTTTACAATTTCACGTCAAAAAATGGCTAAAATTCCAGTTGAAATTTTTTCAAAGTCCCTTAAATATTTTCCAATTTTTGTCCCAATTCTTCCCATTCCCATTGAAACTTTTCAAATCCCTCTCAAAATTGTTGAAATTCTGTTGAAGCTTTTAAAATTCTCTCTAGAATTTTCAAAATCCATGTCCACATGTTTACAATTTCACGTCAAAAAATGGCTAAAATTCCAGTTGAAATTTTTTCAAAGTCCCTTAAAAATTTTCCAATTTTTGTCCCAATTCTTCCCATTCCAATTGAAACTTTTCAAATCCCTCTCAGAATTGTTGAAATTCTGTTGAAGCTTTTAAAATTCTCTCTAGAATTTTCAAAATCCATGTCCACATGTTTACAATTCCACGTCAAAAAATGGCTAAAATTCCAGTTGAAATTTTTTCAAAGTCCCTTAAAAATTTTCCAATTTTTGTCCCAATTCTTCCCATTCCCATTGAAACTTTTCAAATCCCTCTCAGAATTGTTGAAATTCTGTTGAAGCTTTTAGAATTCTCTCTAGAATTTTCAAAATCCATGTCCACATGTTTACAATTTCACGTCAAAAAATGGCTAAAATTCCAGTTGAAATTTTTTCAAAGTCCCTTAAAAATTTTCCAATTTTTGTCCCAATTCTTCCCATTCCCATTGAAACTTTTCAAATCCCTCTCAAAATTGTTGAAATTCTGTTGAAGCTTTTAGAATTCTCTCTAGAATTTTCAAAATCCATGTCCACATGTTTACAATTTCACGTCAAAAAATGGCTAAAATTCCAGTTGAAATTTTTTCAAAGTCCCTTCAAAATTTTCCAATTTTTGTCCCAATTCTTCCCATTCCCATTGAAACTTTTCAAATCCCTCTCAACATTGTTGAAATTCTGTTCAAGCTTTTAAAATTCTCTCTAGAATTTTCAAAATCCATGTCCACATGTTTACAATTTCACGTCAAAAAATGGCTAAAATTCCAGTTGAAATTTTTTCAAAGTCCCTTAAAAATTTTCCAATTTTTGTCCCAATTCTTCCCATTCCCATTGAAACTTTTCAAATCCCTCTCAGAATTGTTGAAATTCTGTTGAAGCTTTTAAAATTCTCTCTAGAATTTTCAAAATCCATGTCCACATGTTTACAATTTCACGTCAAAAAATGGCTAAAATTCCAGTTGAAATTTTTTCAAAGTCCCTTAAAAATTTTCCAATTTTTGTCCCAATTCTTCCCATTCCCATTGAAACTTTTCAAATCTCTCTCAGAATTGTTGAAATTCTGTTGAAGCTTTTAAAATTCTCTCTAGAATTTTCAAAATCCATGTCCACATGTTTACAATTTCACATAAAAAAATGGCTAAAATTCCAGTTGAAATTTTTTCAAAGTCCCTTAAAAATTTTCCAATTTTTGTCCCAATTCTTCCCATTCCCATTGAAACTTTTCAAATCCCTCTCAGAATTGTTGAAATTCTGTTGAAGCTTTTAAAATTCTCTCTAGAATTTTCAAAATCCATGTCCACATGTTTACAATTCCACGTCAAAAAATGGCTAAAATTCCAGTTGAAATTTTTTCAAAGTCCCTTAAAAATTTTCCAATTTTTGTCCCAATTCTTCCCATTCCCATTGAAACTTTTCAAATCCCTCTCAGAATTGTTGAAATTCTGTTGAAGCTTTTAAAATTCTCTCTAGAATTTTCAAAATCCATGTCCACATGTTTACAATTCCACGTCAAAAAATGGCTAAAATTCCAGTTGAAATTTTTTCAAAGTCCCTTAAAAATTTTCCAATTTTTGTCCCAATTCTTCCCATTCCCATTGAAACTTTTCAAATCCCTCTCAGAATTGTTGAAATTCTGTTGAAGCTTTTAAAATTCTCTCTAGAATTTTCAAAATCCATGTCCACATGTTTACAATTCCACGTCAAAAAATGGCTAAAATTCCAGTTGAAACTTTTTCAAAGTCCCTTAAAAATTTTCCAATTTTTGTCCCAATTCTTCCCATTCCCATTGAAACTTTTCAAATCCCTCTCAAAATTGTTGAAATTCTGTTGAAGCTTTTAAAATTCTCTCTAGAATTTTCAAAATCCATGTCCACATGTTTACAATTTCACGTCAAAAAATGGCTAAAATTCCATTTGAAATTTTTTCAAAGTCCCTTAAAAATTTTCCAATTTTTGTCCCAATTCTTCCCATTCCCATTGAAACTTTTCAAATCCCTCTCAGAATTGTTGAAATTCTGTTGAAGCTTTTAAAATTCTCTCTAGAATTTTCAAAATCCATGTCCACATATTTACAATTTCACGTCAAAAAATGGCTAAAATTCCAGTTGAAATTTTTTCAAAGTCCCTTAAAAATTTTCCAATTTTTGTCCCAATTCTTCCCATTCCCATTGAAACTTTTCAAATCCCTCTCAGAATTGTTGAAATTCTGTTGAAGCTTTTAAAATTCTCTCTAGAATTTTCAAAATCCATGTCCACATATTTACAATTTCACGTCAAAAAATGGCTAAAATTCCAGTTGAAATTTTTTCAAAGTCCCTTAAAAATTTTCCAATTTTTGTCCCAATTCTTCCCATTCCCATTGAAACTTTTCAAATCCCTCTCAGAATTGTTGAAATTCTGTTGAAGCTTTTAAAATTCTCTCTAGAATTTTCAAAATCCATGTCCACATGTTTACAATTTCACGTCAAAAAATGGCTAAAATTCCAGTTGAAATTTTTTCAAAGTCCCTTCAAAATTTTCCAATTTTTGTCCCAATTCTTCCCATTCCCATTGAAACTTTTCAAATCCCTCTCAATATTGTTGAAATTCTGTTGAAGCTTTTAAAATTCTCTCTAGAATTTTCAAAATCCATGTCCACATGTTTACAATTTCACGTCAAAAAATTGCTAAAATTCCAGTTGAAACTTTTTCAAAGTCCCTTAAAAATTTTCCAATTTTTGTCCCAATTCTTCCCATTCCCATTGAAACTTTTCAAATCCCTCTCAAAATTGTTGAAATTCTGTTGAAGCTTTTAAAATTCTCTCCAGAATTTTCAAAATCCATGTCCACATGTTTACAATTTCACGTCAAAAAATTGCTAAAATTCCAGTTGAAACTTTTTCAAAGTCCCTTAAAAATTTTCCAATTTTTGTCCCAATTCTTCCCATTCCCATTGAAACTTTTCAAATCCCTCTCAAAATTGTTGAAATTCTGTTGAAGCTTTTAAAATTCTCTCTAGAATTTTCAAAATCCATGTCCACATGTTTACAATTTCACGTCAAAAAATGGCTAAAATTCCATTTGAAATTTTTCAAAGTCCCTTAAAAATTTTCCAATTTTTGTCCCAATTCTTCCCATTCCCATTGAAACTTTTCAAATCCCTCTCAGAATTGTTGAAATTCTGTTGAAGCTTTTAAAATTCTCTCTAGAATTTTCAAAATCCATGTCCACATATTTACAATTTCACGTCAAAAAATGGCTAAAATTCCAGTTGAAATTTTTTCAAAGTCCCTTAAAAATTTTCCAATTTTTGTCCCAATTCTTCCCATTCCCATTGAAACTTTTCAAATCCCTCTCAGAATTGTTGAAATTCTGTTGAAGCTTTTAAAATTCTCTCTAGAATTTTCAAAATCCATGGCCACATGTTTACAATTTCACGTCAAAAAATGGCTAAAATTCCAGTTGAAATTTTTTCAAAGTCCCTTAAAAATTTTCCAATTTTTGTCCCAATTCTTCCCATTCCCATTGAAACTTTTCAAATCCCTCTCAGAATTGTTGAAATTCTGTTGAAGCTTTTAAAATTCTCTCTAGAATTTTCAAAATCCATGTCCACATGTTTACAATTTCACGTCAAAAAATGGCTAAAATTCCAGTTGAAATTTTTTCAAAGTCCCTTCAAAATTTTCCAATTTTTGTCCCAATTCTTCCCATTCCCATTGAAACTTTTCAAATCCCTCTCAATATTGTTGAAATTCTGTTGAAGCTTTTAAAATTCTCTCTAGAATTTTCAAAATCCATGTCCACATGTTTACAATTTCACATAAAAAAATGGCTAAAATTCCAGTTGAAATTTTTTCAAAGTCCCTTAAAAATTTTCCAATTTTTGTCCCAATTCTTCCCATTCCCATTGAAACTTTTCAAATCCCTCTCAGAATTGTTGAAATTCTGTTGAAGCTTTTAAAATTCTCTCTAGAATTTTCAAAATCCATGTCCACATGTTTACAATTCCACGTCAAAAAATGGCTAAAATTCCAGTTGAAATTTTTTAAAGTCCCTTAAAAATTTTCCAATTTTTGTCCCAATTCTTCCCATTCCCATTGAAACTTTTCAAATCCCTCTCAGAATTGTTGAAATTCTGTTGAAGCTTTTAAAATTCTCTCTAGAATTTTCAAAATCCATGTCCACATGTTTACAATTCCACGTCAAAAAATGGCTAAAATTCCAGTTGAAATTTTTTCAAAGTCCCTTAAAAATTTTCCAATTTTTGTCCCAATTCTTCCCATTCCCATTGAAACTTTTCAAATCCCTCTCAGAATTGTTGAAATTCTGTTGAAGCTTTTAAAATTCTCTCTAGAATTTTCAAAATCCATGTCCACATGTTTACAATTTCACGTCAAAAAATTGCTAAAATTCCAGTTGAAACTTTTTCAAAGTCCCTTAAAAATTTTCCAATTTTTGTCCCAATTCTTCCCATTCCCATTGAAACTTTTCAAATCCCTCTCAAAATTGTTGAAATTCTGTTGAAGCTTTTAAAATTCTCTCTAGAATTTTCAAAATCCATGTCCACATGTTTACAATTTCACGTCAAAAAATGGCTAAAATTCCAGTTGAAACTTTTTCAAAGTCCCTTAAAAATTTTCCAATTTTTGTCCCAATTCTTCCCATTCCCATTGAAACTTTTCAAATCCCTCTCAAAATTGTTGAAATTCTGTTGAAGCTTTTAAAATTCTCTCTAGAATTTTCAAAATCCATGTCCACATATTTACAATTTCACGTCAAAAAATGGCTAAAATTCCAGTTGAAATTTTTTCAAAGTCCCTTAAAAATTTTCCAATTTTTGTCCCAATTCTTCCCATTCCC
>NW_028116550.1:0-37704 GCF_964273445.1 Streptopelia decaocto | reverse complement strand
CATTGAAACTTTTCAAATCCCTCTCAAAATTGTTGAAATTCTCTTGAAGCTTTTAAAATTCTCTCTAGAATTTTCAAAATCCATGGCCACATGTTTACAATTTCACATAAAAAAAATGCTAAAATTCCAGTTGAAATTTTTTCAACGTCCCTGAAAAATTTTCCAATTTTTGTCCCAATTCTTCCCATTCCCATTGAAACTTTTCAAATCCCTCTCAAAATTGTTGAAATTCTGTTGAAGCTTTTAAAATTCTCTCTAGAATTTTCAAAATCCATGGCCACATGTTTACAATTTCACGTCAAAAAATGGCTAAAATTCCAGTTGAAATTTTTTCAAAGTCCCTTAAAAATTTTCCAATTTTTGTCCCAATTCTTCCCATTCCCATTGAAACTTTTCAAATCCCTCTCAAAATTGTTGAAATTCTCTTGAAGCTTTTAAAATTCTCTCTAGAATTTTCAAATCCATGTCCACATGTTTACAATTTCACGTAAAAAAATGGCTAAAATTCCAGTTGAAATTTTTTCAAAGTCCCTTAAAAATTTTCCCATTTTTGTCCCAATTCTTCCCATTCCCATTGAAACTTTTCAAATCCCTCTCAAAATTGTTGAAATTCTGTTGAAGCTTTTAAAATTCTCTCTAGAATTTTCAAAATCCATGTCCACATGTTTACAATTTCACGTCAAAAAATGGCTAAAATTCCAGTTGGAATTTTTTCAAAGTCCCTGAAAAATTTTCCAATTTTTGTCCCAATTCTTCCCATTCCCATTGAAACTTTTCAAATCCCTCTCAAAATTGTTGAAATTCTCTTGAAGCTTTTAAAATTCTCTCTAGAATTTTCAAAATCCATGGCCACATGTTTACAATTTCACGTAAAAAAAATGCTAAAATTCCAGTTGAAATTTTTTCAACGTCCCTGAAAAATTTTCCAATTTTTGTCCCAATTCTTCCCATTCCCATTGAAACTTTTCAAATCCCTCTCAAAATTGTTGAAATTCTGTTGAAGCTTTTAAAATTCTCTCTAGAATTTTCAAAATCCATGGCCACATGTTTACAATTTCACGTCAAAAAATGGCTAAAATTCCAGTTGAAATTTTTTCAAAGTCCCTTAAAAATTTTCCAATTTTTGTCCCAATTCTTCCCATTCCCATTGAAACTTTTCAAATCCCTCTCAAAATTGTTGAAATTCTGTTGAAGCTTTTAAAATTCTCTCTAGAATTTTCAAAATCCATGTCCACATGTTTACAATTTCACGTAAAAAAATGGCTAAAATTCCAGTTGAAATTTTTTCAAAGTCCCTTAAAAATTTTCCCATTTTTGTCCCAATTCTTCCCATTCCCATTGAAACTTTTCAAATCCCTCTCAAAATTGTTGAAATTCTGTTGAAGCTTTTAAAATTCTCTCTAGAATTTTCAAAATCCATGTCCACATGTTTACAATTTCACGTCAAAAAATTGCTAAAATTCCAGTTGGAATTTTTTCAAAGTCCCTTAAAAATTTTCCAATTTTTGTCCCAATTCTTCCCATTCCCATTGAAACTTTTCAAATCCCTCTCAAAATTGTTGAAATTCTGTTGAAGCTTTTAAAATTCTCTCTAGAATTTTCAAAATCCATGGCCACATGTTTACAATTTCACGTAAAAAAAATGCTAAAATTCCAGTTGAAATTTTTTCAAAGTCCCTTAAAAATTTTCCAATTTTTGTCCCAATTCTTCCCATTCCCATTGAAACTTTTCAAATCCCTCTCAAAATTGTTGAAATTCTGTTGAAGCTTTTAAAATTCTCTCTAGAATTTTCAAAATCCATGGCCACATGTTTACAATTTCACGTAAAAAAAATGCTAAAATTCCAGTTGAAATTTTTTCAAAGTCCCTGAAAAATTTTCCAATTTTTGTCCCAATTCTTCCCATTCCCATTGAAACTTTTCAAATCCCTCTCAAAATTGTTGAAATTCTGTTGAAGCTTTTAAAATTCTCTCTAGAATTTTCAAAATCCATGGCCACATGTTTACAATTTCACGTCAAAAAATTGCTAAAATTCCAGTTGGAATTTTTTCAAAGTCCCTTAAAAATTTTCCAATTTTTGTCCCAATTCTTCCCATTCCCATTGAAACTTTTCAAATCCCTCTCAAAATTGTTGAAATTCTGTTGAAGCTTTTAAAATTCTCTCTAGAATTTTCAAAATCTATGGCCACATGTTTACAATTTCACGTCAAAAAATTGCTAAAATTCCAGTTGGAATTTTTTCAAAGTCCCTTATAAATTTTCCAATTTTTGTCCCAATTCTTCCCATTCCCATTGAAACTTTTCAAATCCCTCTCAAAATTGTTGAAATTCTCTTGAAGCTTTTAAAATTCTCTCTAGAATTTTCAAAATCCATGGCCACATGTTTACAATTTCACGTCAAAAAATGGCTAAAATTCCAGTTGAAATTTTTTCAAAGTCCCTGAAAAATTTTCCAATTTTTGTCCCAATTCTTCCCATTCCCATTGAAACTTTTCAAATCCCTCTCAAAATTGTTGAAATTCTCTTGAAGCTTTTAAAATTCTCTCTAGAATTTTCAAAATCCATGGCCACATGTTTACAATTTCGCGTCAAAAAATTGCTAAAATTCCAGTTGAAATTTTTTCAAAGTCCCTTAAAAATTTTCCCATTTTTGTCCCAATTCTTCCCATTCCCATTGAAACTTTTCAAATCCCTCTCAAAATTGTTGAAATTCTCTTGAAGCTTTTAAAATTCTCTCTAGAATTTTCAAAATCCATGTCCACATGTTTACAATTTCACATAAAAAAAATGGCTAAAATTCCAGTTGAAATTTTTTCAAAGTCCCTTAAAAATTTTCCCATTTTTGTCCCAATTCTTCCCATTCCCATTGAAACTTTTCAAATCCCTCTCAAAATTGTTGAAATTCTCTTGAAGCTTTTAAAATTCTCTCTAGAATTTTCAAAATCCATGGCCACATGTTTACAATTTCACATAAAAAAAATGCTAAAATTCCAGTTGAAATTTTTTCAACGTCCCTGAAAAATTTTCCAATTTTTGTCCCAATTCTTCCCATTCCCATTGAAACTTTTCAAATCCCTCTCAAAATTGTTGAAATTCTGTTGAAGCTTTTAAAATTCTCTCTAGAATTTTCAAAATCCATGGCCACATGTTTACAATTTCACGTCAAAAAATGGCTAAAATTCCAGTTGAAATTTTTTCAAAGTCCCTTAAAAATTTTCCAATTTTTGTCCCAATTCTTCCCATTCCCATTGAAACTTTTCAAATCCCTCTCAAAATTGTTGAAATTCTCTTGAAGCTTTTAAAATTCTCTCTAGAATTTTCAAAATCCATGTCCACATGTTTACAATTTCACGTAAAAAAATGGCTAAAATTCCAGTTGAAATTTTTTCAAAGTCCCTTAAAAATTTTCCCATTTTTGTCCCAATTCTTCCCATTCCCATTGAAACTTTTCAAATCCCTCTCAAAATTGTTGAAATTCTGTTGAAGCTTTTAAAATTCTCTCTAGAATTTTCAAAATCCATGTCCACATGTTTACAATTTCACGTCAAAAAATGGCTAAAATTCCAGTTGGAATTTTTTCAAAGTCCCTGAAAAATTTTCCAATTTTTGTCCCAATTCTTCCCATTCCCATTGAAACTTTTCAAATCCCTCTCAAAATTGTTGAAATTCTCTTGAAGCTTTTAAAATTCTCTCTAGAATTTTCAAAATCCATGGCCACATGTTTACAATTTCACGTAAAAAAAATGCTAAAATTCCAGTTGAAATTTTTTCAAAGTCCCTTAAAAATTTTCCAATTTTTGTCCCAATTCTTCCCATTCCCATTGAAACTTTTCAAATCCCTCTCAAAATTGTTGAAATTCTGTTGAAGCTTTTAAAATTCTCTCTAGAATTTTCAAAATCCATGGCCACATGTTTACAATTTCACGTAAAAAAAATGCTAAAATTCCAGTTGAAATTTTTTCAAAGTCCCTGAAAAATTTTCCAATTTTTGTCCCAATTCTTCCCATTCCCATTGAAACTTTTCAAATCCCTCTCAAAATTGTTGAAATTCTGTTGAAGCTTTTAAAATTCTCTCTAGAATTTTCAAAATCCATGGCCACATGTTTACAATTTCACGTAAAAAAAATGCTAAAATTCCAGTTGAAATTTTTTCAAAGTCCCTGAAAAATTTTCCAATTTTTGTCCCAATTCTTCCCATTCCCATTGAAACTTTTCAAATCCCTCTCAAAATTGTTGAAATTCTGTTGAAGCTTTTAAAATTCTCTCTAGAATTTTCAAAATCCATGGCCACATGTTTACAATTTCACGTCAAAAAATTGCTAAAATTCCAGTTGGAATTTTTTCAAAGTCCCTTAAAAATTTTCCAATTTTTGTCCCAATTCTTCCCATTCCCATTGAAACTTTTCAAATCCCTCTCAAAATTGTTGAAATTCTGTTGAAGCTTTTAAAATTCTCTCTAGAATTTTCAAAATCTATGGCCACATGTTTACAATTTCACGTCAAAAAATTGCTAAAATTCCAGTTGGAATTTTTTCAAAGTCCCTTATAAATTTTCCAATTTTTGTCCCAATTCTTCCCATTCCCATTGAAACTTTTCAAATCCCTCTCAAAATTGTTGAAATTCTCTTGAAGCTTTTAAAATTCTCTCTAGAATTTTCAAAATCCATGGCCACATGTTTACAATTTCACGTCAAAAAATGGCTAAAATTCCAGTTGAAATTTTTTCAAAGTCCCTGAAAAATTTTCCAATTTTTGTCCCAATTCTTCCCATTCCCATTGAAACTTTTCAAATCCCTCTCAAAATTGTTGAAATTCTCTTGAAGCTTTTAAAATTCTCTCTAGAATTTTCAAAATCCATGGCCACATGTTTACAATTTCGCGTCAAAAAATTGCTAAAATTCCAGTTGAAATTTTTTCAAAGTCCCTTAAAAATTTTCCAATTTTTGTCCCAATTCTTCCCATTCCCATTGAAACTTTTCAAATCCCTCTCAAAATTGTTGAAATTCTCTTGAAGCTTTTAAAATTCTCTCTAGAATTTTCAAAATCCATGTCCACATGTTTACAATTTCACGTCAAAAAATGGCTAAAATTCCAGTTGAAATTTTTTCAAAGTCCCTTAAAAATTTTCCCATTTTTGTCCCAATTCTTCCCATTCCCATTGAAACTTTTCAAATCCCTCTCAAAATTGTTGAAATTCTCTTGAAGCTTTTAAAATTCTCTCTAGAATTTTCAAAATCCATGGCCACATGTTTACAATTTCACATAAAAAAAATGCTAAAATTCCAGTTGAAATTTTTTCAACGTCCCTGAAAAATTTTCCAATTTTTGTCCCAATTCTTCCCATTCCCATTGAAACTTTTCAAATCCCTCTCAAAATTGTTGAAATTCTGTTGAAGCTTTTAAAATTCTCTCTAGAATTTTCAAAATCCATGGCCACATGTTTACAATTTCACGTCAAAAAATGGCTAAAATTCCAGTTGAAATTTTTTCAAAGTCCCTTAAAAATTTTCCAATTTTTGTCCCAATTCTTCCCATTCCCATTGAAACTTTTCAAATCCCTCTCAAAATTGTTGAAATTCTCTTGAAGCTTTTAAAATTCTCTCTAGAATTTTCAAAATCCATGTCCACATGTTTACAATTTCACGTAAAAAAATGGCTAAAATTCCAGTTGAAATTTTTTCAAAGTCCCTTAAAAATTTTCCCATTTTTGTCCCAATTCTTCCCATTCCCATTGAAACTTTTCAAATCCCTCTCAAAATTGTTGAAATTCTGTTGAAGCTTTTAAAATTCTCTCTAGAATTTTCAAAATCCATGTCCACATGTTTACAATTTCACGTCAAAAAATGGCTAAAATTCCAGTTGGAATTTTTTCAAAGTCCCTGAAAAATTTTCCAATTTTTGTCCCAATTCTTCCCATTCCCATTGAAACTTTTCAAATCCCTCTCAAAATTGTTGAAATTCTCTTGAAGCTTTTAAAATTCTCTCTAGAATTTTCAAAATCCATGGCCACATGTTTACAATTTCACGTAAAAAAAATGCTAAAATTCCAGTTGAAATTTTTTCAAAGTCCCTTAAAAATTTTCCAATTTTTGTCCCAATTCTTCCCATTCCCATTGAAACTTTTCAAATCCCTCTCAAAATTGTTGAAATTCTGTTGAAGCTTTTAAAATTCTCTCTAGAATTTTCAAAATCCATGGCCACATGTTTACAATTTCACGTAAAAAAAATGCTAAAATTCCAGTTGAAATTTTTTCAAAGTCCCTGAAAAATTTTCCAATTTTTGTCCCAATTCTTCCCATTCCCATTGAAACTTTTCAAATCCCTCTCAAAATTGTTGAAATTCTGTTGAAGCTTTTAAAATTCTCTCTAGAATTTTCAAAATCCATGTCCACATGTTTACAATTTCACGTCAAAAAATTGCTAAAATTCCAGTTGGAATTTTTTCAAAGTCCCTTAAAAATTTTCCAATTTTTGTCCCAATTCTTCCCATTCCCATTGAAACTTTTGAAATCCCTCTCAAAATTGTTGAAATTCTGTTGAAGCTTTTAAAATTCTCTCTAGAATTTTCAAAATCCATGGCCACATGTTTACAATTTCACGTCAAAAAATTGCTAAAATTCCAGTTGGAATTTTTTCAAAGTCCCTTAAAAATTTTCCAATTTTTGTCCCAATTCTTCCCATTCCCATTGAAACTTTTCAAATCCCTCTCAAAATTGTTGAAATTCTCTTGAAGCTTTTAAAATTCTCTCTAGAATTTTCAAAATCCATGGCCACATGTTTACAATTTCACGTCAAAAAATGGCTAAAATTCCAGTTGAAATTTTTTCAAAGTCCCTTAAAAATTTTCCAATTTTTGTCCCAATTCTTCCCATTCCCATTGAAACTTTTCAAATCCCTCTCAAAATTGTTGAAATTCTGTTGAAGCTTTTAAAATTCTCTCTAGAATTTTCAAAATCCATGGCCACATGTTTACAATTTCACGTCAAAAAATTGCTAAAATTCCAGTTGAAATTTTTTCAAAGTCCCTTAAAAATTTTCCAATTTTTGTCCCAATTCTTCCCATTCCCATTGAAACTTTTCAAATCCCTCTCAAAATTGTTGAAATTCTCTTGAAGCTTTTAAAATTCTCTCTAGAATTTTCAAAATCCATGGCCACATGTTTACAATTTCACGTCAAAAAATGGCTAAAATTCCAGTTGAAATTTTTTCAAAGTCCCTTAAAAATTTTCCCATTTTTGTCCCAATTCTTCCCATTCCCATTGAAACTTTTCAAATCCCTCTCAAAATTGTTGAAATTCTGTTGAAGCTTTTAAAATTCTCTCTAGAATTTTCAAAATCCATGGCCACATGTTTACAATTTCACGTCAAAAAATGGCTAAAATTCCAGTTGGAATTTTTTCAAAGTCCCTGAAAAATTTTCCAATTTTTGTCCCAATTCTTCCCATTCCCATTGAAACTTTTCAAATCCCTCTCAAAATTGTTGAAATTCTCTTGAAGCTTTTAAAATTCTCTCTAGAATTTTCAAAATCCATGGCCACATGTTTACAATTTCACGTAAAAAAAATGCTAAAATTCCAGTTGAAATTTTTTCAAAGTCCCTTAAAAATTTTCCAATTTTTGTCCCAATTCTTCCCATTCCCATTGAAACTTTTCAAATCCCTCTCAAAATTGTTGAAATTCTGTTGAAGCTTTTAAAATTCTCTCTAGAATTTTCAAAATCCATGTCCACATGTTTACAATTTCACGTCAAAAAATTGCTAAAATTCCAGTTGGAATTTTTTCAAAGTCCCTTAAAAATTTTCCAATTTTTGTCCCAATTCTTCCCATTCCCATTGAAACTTTTCAAATCCCTCTCAAAATTGTTGAAATTCTCTTGAAGCTTTTAAAATTCTCTCTAGAATTTTCAAAATCCATGGCCACATGTTTACAATTTCACGTCAAAAAATGGCTAAAATTCCAGTTGAAATTTTTTCAAAGTCCCTTAAAAATTTTCCAATTTTTGTCCCAATTCTTCCCATTCCCATTGAAACTTTTCAAATCCCTCTCAAAATTGTTGAAATTCTCTTGAAGCTTTTAAAATTCTCTCTAGAATTTTCAAAATCCATGGCCACATGTTTACAATTTCACGTCAAAAAATGGCTAAAATTCCAGTTGAAATTTTTTCAAAGTCCCTTAAAAATTTTCCAATTTTTGTCCCAATTCTTCCCATTCCCATTGAAACTTTTCAAATCCCTCTCAAAATTGTTGAAATTCTCTTGAAGCTTTTAAAATTCTCTCTAGAATTTTCAAAATCCATGGCCACATGTTTACAATTTCACGTCAAAAAATGGCTAAAATTCCAGTTGAAATTTTTTCAAAGTCCCTTAAAAATTTTCCCATTTTTGTCCCAATTCTTCCCATTCCCATTGAAACTTTTCAAATCCCTCTCAAAATTGTTGAAATTCTGTTGAAGCTTTTAAAATTCTCTCTAGAATTTTCAAAATCCATGGCCACATGTTTACAATTTCACGTCAAAAAATGGCTAAAATTCCAGTTGGAATTTTTTCAAAGTCCCTTAAAAATTTTCCAATTTTTGTCCCAATTCTTCCCATTCCCATTGAAACTTTTCAAATCCCTCTCAAAATTGTTGAAATTCTCTTGAAGCTTTTAAAATTCTCTCTAGAATTTTCAAAATCCATGGCCACATGTTTACAATTTCACGTAAAAAAAATGCTAAAATTCCAGTTGAAATTTTTTCAAAGTCCCTGAAAAATTTTCCAATTTTTGTCCCAATTCTTCCCATTCCCATTGAAACTTTTCAAATCCCTCTCAAAATTGTTGAAATTCTGTTGAAGCTTTTAAAATTCTCTCTAGAATTTTCAAAATCCATGTCCACATGTTTACAATTTCACGTCAAAAAATTGCTAAAATTCCAGTTGGAATTTTTTCAAAGTCCCTTAAAAATTTTCCAATTTTTGTCCCAATTCTTCCCATTCCCATTGAAACTTTTCAAATCCCTCTCAAAATTGTTGAAATTCTCTTGAAGCTTTTAAAATTCTCTCTAGAATTTTCAAAATCCATGTCCACATGTTTACAATTTCACGTCAAAAAATGGCTAAAATTCCAGTTGAAATTTTTTCAAAGTCCCTGAAAAATTTTCCCATTTTTGTCCCAATTCTTCCCATTCCCATGGAAACTTTTCAAATCCCTCTCAAAATTGTTGAAATTCTCTTGAAGCTTTTAAAATTCTCTCTAGAATTTTCAAAATCCATGGCCACATGTTTACAATTTCGCGTCAAAAAATTGCTAAAATTCCAGTTGAAATTTTTTCAAAGTCCCTTAAAAATTTTCCAATTTTTGTCCCAATTCTTCCCATTCCCATTGAAACTTTTCAAATCCCTCTCAAAATTGTTGAAATTCTCTTGAAGCTTTAAAAATTCTCTCTAGAATTTTCAAAATCCATGGCCACATGTTTACAATTTCACGTCAAAAAATGGCTAAAATTCCAGTTGAAATTTTTTCAAAGTCCCTTAAAAATTTTCCCATTTTTGTCCCAATTCTTCCCATTCCCATTGAAACTTTTCAAATCCCTCTCAAAATTGTTGAAATTCTCTTGAAGCTTTTAAAATTCTCTCTAGAATTTTCAAAATCCATGGCCACATGTTTACAATTTCACGTCAAAAAATGGCTAAAATTCCAGTTGAAATTTTTTCAAAGTCCCTTAAAAATTTTCCCATTTTTGTCCCAATTCTTCCCATTCCCATTGAAACTTTTCAAATCCCTCTCAAAATTGTTGAAATTCTGTTGAAGCTTTTAAAATTCTCTCTAGAATTTTCAAAATCCATGTCCACATGTTTACAATTTCACGTCAAAAAATGGCTAAAATTCCAGTTGAAATTTTTTCAAAGTCCCTGAAAAATTTTCCAATTTTTGTCCCAATTCTTCCCATTCCCATGGAAACTTTTCAAATCCCTCTCAAAATTGTTGAAATTCTGTTGAAGCTTTTAAAATTCTCTCTAGAATTTTCAAAATCCATGTCCACATGTTTACAATTTCGCGTCAAAAAATGGCTAAAATTCCAGTTGAAATTTTTTCAAAGTCCCTTAAAAATTTTCCCATTTTTGTCCCAATTCTTCCCATTCCCATTGAAACTTTTCAAATCCCTCTCAAAATTGTTGAAATTCTGTTGAAGCTTTTAAAGTTCTCTCTAGAATTTTCAAAATCCATGTCCACATGTTTACAATTTCACGTCAAAAAATGGCTAAAATTCCAGTTGAAATTTTTTCAAAGTCCCTTAAAAATTTTCCCATTTTTGTCCCAATTCTTCCCATTCCCATTGAAACTTTTCAAATCCCTCTCAAAATTGTTGAAATTCTCTTGAAGCTTTTAAAATTCTCTCTAGAATTTTCAAAATCCATGGCCACATGTTTACAATTTCACGTCAAAAAATGGCTAAAATTCCAGTTGAAATTTTTTCAAAGTCCCTTAAAAATTTTCCAATTTTTGTCCCAATTCTTCCCATTCCCATTGAAACTTTTCAAATCCCTCTCAAAATTGTTGAAATTCTGTTGAAGCTTTTAAAATTCTCTCTAGAATTTTCAAAATCCATGGCCACATGTTTACAATTTCACGTCAAAAAATGGCTAAAATTCCAGTTGAAATTTTTTCAAAGTCCCTTAAAAATTTTCCCATTTTTGTCCCAATTCTTCCCATTCCCATTGAAACTTTTCAAATCCCTCTCAAAATTGTTGAAATTCTCTTGAAGCTTTTAAAATTCTCTCTAGAATTTTCAAAATCCATGGCCACATGTTTACAATTTCACATAAAAAAAAATGCTAAAATTCCAGTTGAAATTTTTTCAACGTCCCTGAAAAATTTTCCAATTTTTGTCCCAATTCTTCCCATTCCCATTGAAACTTTTCAAATCCCTCTCAAAATTGTTGAAATTCTGTTGAAGCTTTTAAAATTCTCTCTAGAATTTTCAAAATCCATGGCCACATGTTTACAATTTCACGTCAAAAAATGGCTAAAATTCCAGTTGAAATTTTTTCAAAGTCCCTGAAAAATTTTCCCATTTTTGTCCCAATTCTTCCCATTCCCATTGAAACTTTTCAAATCCCTCTCAAAATTGTTGAAATTCTGTTGAAGCTTTTAAAATTCTCTCTAGAATTTTCAAAATCCATGTCCACATGTTTACCATTTCACGTCAAAAATGGCTAAAATTCCAGTTGAAATTTTTTCAAAGTCCCTTAAAAATTTTCCAATTTTTGTCCCAATTCTTCCCATTCCCATTGAAACTTTTCAAATCCCTCTCAAAATTGTAGAAATTCTGTTGAAGCTTTTAAAATTCTCTCTAGAATTTTCAAAATCCATGTCCACATGTTTACAATTTCACGTCAAAAAATGGCTAAAATTCCAGTTGATATTTTTTCAAAGTCCCTTCAAAATTTTCCAATTTTTGTCCCAATTCTTCCCATTCCCATTGAAACTTTTCAAATCCCTCTCAAAATTGTAGAAATTCTGTTGAAGCTTTTAAAATTCTCTCTAGAATTTTCAAAATCCATGTCCACATGTTTACAATTTCACGTAAAAAAAATGGCTAAAATTCCAGTTGAAATTTTTTCAAAGTCCCTTAAAAATTTTCCAATTTTTGTCCCAATTCTTCCCATTCCCATTGAAACTTTTCAAATCCCTCTCAAAATTGTAGAAATTCTGTTGAAGCTTTTAAAATTCTCTCTAGAATTTTCAAAATCCATGTCCACATGTTTACAATTTCACGTCAAAAAATGGCTAAAATTCCAGTTGAAATTTTTTCAAAGTCCCTTAAAAATTTTCCAATTTTTGTCCCAATTCTTCCCATTCCCATTGAAACTTTTCAAATCCCTCTCAAAATTGTAGAAATTCTGTTGAAGCTTTTAAAATTCTCTCTAGAATTTTCAAAATCCATGTCCACATGTTTACAATTTCACGTCAAAAAATGGCTAAAATTCCAGTTGAAATTTTTTCAAAGTCCCTGAAAAATTTTCCAATTTTTGTCCCAATTCCTCCCATTCCCATTGAAACTTTTCAAATCCCTCTCAAAATTGTTGAAATTCTGTTGAAGCTTTTAAAATTCTCTCTAGAATTTTCAAAATCCATGGCCACATGTTTACAATTTCACGTCAAAAAATTGCTAAAATTCCAGTTGAAATTTTTTCAAAGTCCCTTAAAAATTTTCCCATTTTTGTCCCAATTCTTCCCATTCCCATTGAAACTTTTCAAATCCCTCTCAAAATTGTTGAAATTCTCTTGAAGCTTTTAAAATTCTCTCTAGAATTTTCAAAATCCATGGCCACATGTTTACAATTTCACATAAAAAAAAATGCTAAAATTCCAGTTGAAATTTTTTCAACGTCCCTGAAAAATTTTCCAATTTTTGTCCCAATTCTTCCCATTCCCATTGAAACTTTTCAAATCCCTCTCAAAATTGTTGTAATTCTGTTGAAGCTTTTAAAATTCTCTCTAGAATTTTCAAAATCCATGGCCACATGTTTACAATTTCACGTCAAAAAATGGCTAAAATTCCAGTTGGAATTTTTTCAAAGTCCCTGAAAAATTTTCCCATTTTTGTCCCAATTCTTCCCATTCCCATTGAAACTTTTCAAATCCCTCTCAAAATTGTTGAAATTCTGTTGAAGCTTTTAAAATTCTCTCTAGAATTTTCAAAATCCATGTCCACATGTTTACAATTTCACGTCAAAAAATGGCTAAAATTCCAGTTGAAATTTTTTCAAAGTCCCTTAAAAATTTTCCAATTTTTGTCCCAATTCTTCCCATTCCCATTGAAACTTTTCAAATCCCTCTCAAAATTGTTGAAATTCTCTTGAAGCTTTAAAAATTCTCTCTAGAATTTTCAAAATCCATGGCCACATGTTTACAATTTCACGTCAAAAAATGGCTAAAATTCCAGTTGAAATTTTTTCAAAGTCCCTTAAAAATTTTCCCATTTTTGTCCCAATTCTTCCCATTCCCATTGAAACTTTTCAAATCCCTCTCAAAATTGTTGAAATTCTCTTGAAGCTTTTAAAATTCTCTCTAGAATTTTCAAAATCCATGGCCACATGTTTACAATTTCACGTCAAAAAATTGCTAAAATTCCAGTTGAAATTTTTTCAAAGTCCCTTAAAAATTTTCCCATTTTTGTCCCAATTCTTCCCATTCCCATTGAAACTTTTCAAATCCCTCTCAAAATTGTTGAAATTCTGTTGAAGCTTTTAAAATTCTCTCTAGAATTTTCAAAATCCATGTCCACATGTTTACAATTTCACGTCAAAAAATGGCTAAAATTCCAGTTGAAATTTTTTCAAAGTCCCTGAAAAATTTTCCAATTTTTGTCCCAATTCTTCCCATTCCCATGGAAACTTTTCAAATCCCTCTCAAAATTGTTGAAATTCTCTTGAAGCTTTTAAAATTCTCTCTAGAATTTTCAAAATCCATGTCCACATGTTTACAATTTCACGTCAAAAAATGGCTAAAATTCCAGTTGAAATTTTTTCAAAGTCCCTTAAAAATTTTCCCATTTTTGTCCCAATTCTTCCCATTCCCATTGAAACTTTTCAAATCCCTCTCAAAATTGTTGAAATTCTCTTGAAGCTTTTAAAATTCTCTCTAGAATTTTCAAAATCCATGTCCACATGTTTACAATTTCACGTCAAAAAATGGCTAAAATTCCAGTTGAAATTTTTTCAAAGTCCCTTAAAAATTTTCCCATTTTTGTCCCAATTCTTCCCATTCCCATTGAAACTTTTCAAATCCCTCTCAAAATTGTTGAAATTCTCTTGAAGCTTTTAAAGTTCTCTCTAGAATTTTCAAAATCCATGTCCACATGTTTACAATTTCACGTCAAAAAATGGCTAAAATTCCAGTTGAAATTTTTTCAAAGTCCCTTAAAAATTTTCCCATTTTTGTCCCAATTCTTCCCATTCCCATTGAAACTTTTCAAATCCCTCTCAAAATTGTTGAAATTCTCTTGAAGCTTTTAAAATTCTCTCTAGAATTTTCAAAATCCATGGCCACATGTTTACAATTTCACATAAAAAAAATGCTAAAATTCCAGTTGAAATTTTTTCAACGTCCCTGAAAAATTTTCCAATTTTTGTCCCAATTCTTCCAATTCCCATTGAAACTTTTCAAATCCCTCTCAAAATTGTTGAAATTCTGTTGAAGCTTTTAAAATTCTCTCTAGAATTTTCAAAATCCATGGCCACATGTTTACAATTTCACGTCAAAAAATTGCTAAAATTCCAGTTGGAATTTTTTCAAAGTCCCTTAAAAATTTTCCAATTTTTGTCCCAATTCTTCCCATTCCCATTGAAACTTTTCAAATCCCTCTCAAAATTGTTGAAATTCTCTTGAAGCTTTTAAAATTCTCTCTAGAATTTTCAAAATCCATGGCCACATGTTTACAATTTCACGTAAAAAAATGGCTAAAATTCCAGTTGAAATTTTTTCAAAGTCCCTTAAAAATTTTCCCATTTTTGTCCCAATTCTTCCCATTCCCATTGAAACTTTTCAAATCCCTCTCAAAATTGTTGAAATTCTGTTGAAGCTTTTAAAATTCTCTCTAGAATTTTCAAAATCCATGGCCACATGTTTACAATTTCACGTCAAAAAATGGCTAAAATTCCAGTTGAAATTTTTTCAAAGTCCCTGAAAAATTTTCCAATTTTTGTCCCAATTCTTCCCATTCCCATTGAAACTTTTCAAATCCCTCTCAAAATTGTTGAAATTCTCTTGAAGCTTTAAAAATTCTCTCTAGAATTTTCAAAATCCATGGCCACATGTTTACAATTTCACGTCAAAAAATGGCTAAAATTCCAGTTGAAATTTTTTCAAAGTCCCTTAAAAATTTTCCCATTTTTGTCCCAATTCTTCCCATTCCCATTGAAACTTTTCAAATCCCTCTCAAAATTGTTGAAATTCTCTTGAAGCTTTTAAAATTCTCTCTAGAATTTTCAAAATCCATGTCCACATGTTTACAATTTCACGTCAAAAAAATGCTAAAATTCCAGTTGAAATTTTTTCAACGTCCCTGAAAAATTTTCCAATTTTTGTCCCAATTCTTCCCATTCCCATTGAAACTTTTCAAATCCCTCTCAAAATTGTTGAAATTCTGTTGAAGCTTTTAAAATTCTCTCTAGAATTTTCAAAATCCATGGCCACATGTTTACAATTTCACGTCAAAAAATTGCTAAAATTCCAGTTGGAATTTTTTCAAAGTCCCTTAAAAATTTTCCAATTTTTGTCCCAATTCTTCCCATTCCCATTGAAACTTTTCAAATCCCTCTCAAAATTGTTGAAATTCTCTTGAAGCTTTTAAAATTCTCTCTAGAATTTTCAAAATCCATGGCCACATGTTTACAATTTCACGTCAAAAAATGGCTAAAATTCCAGTTGAAATTTTTTCAAAGTCCCTTAAAAATTTTCCCATTTTAGTCCCAATTCTTCCCATTCCCATTGAAACTTTTCAAATCCCTCTCAAAATTGTTGAAATTCTGTTGAAGCTTTTAAAATTCTCTCTAGAATTTTCAAAATCCATGGCCACATGTTTACAATTTCACGTCAAAAAATGGCTAAAATTCCAGTTGAAATTTTTTCAAAGTCCCTGAAAAATTTTCCCATTTTTGTCCCAATTCTTCCCATTCCCATTGAAACTTTTCAAATCCCTCTCAAAATTGTTGAAATTCTCTTGAAGCTTTTAAAATTCTCTCCAGAATTTTCAAAATCCATGGCCACATGTTTACAATTTCACGTAAAAAAAATGCTAAAATTCCAGTTGAAATTTTTTCAAAGTCCCTGAAAAATTTTCCAATTTTTGTCCCAATTCTTCCCATTCCCATTGAAACTTTTCAAATCCCTCTCAAAATTGTTGAAATTCTCTTGAAGCTTTTAAAATTCTCTCTAGAATTTTCAAAATCCATGGCCACATGTTTACAATTTCACGTCAAAAAATGGCTAAAATTCCAGTTGAAATTTTTTCAAAGTCCCTTAAAAATTTTCCAATTTTTGTCCCAATTCTTCCCATTCCCATTGAAACTTTTCAAATCCCTCTCAAAATTGTTGAAATTCTCTTGAAGCTTTTAAAATTCTCTCTAGAATTTTCAAAATCCATGGCCACATGTTTACAATTTCACGTCAAAAAATGGCTAAAATTCCAGTTGAAATTTTTTCAAAGTCCCTTAAAAATTTTCCAATTTTTGTCCCAATTCTTCCCATTCCCATTGAAACTTTTCAAATCCCTCTCCAAATTGTTGAAATTCTCTTGAAGCTTTTAAAATTCTCTCTAGAATTTTCAAAATCCATGGCCACATGTTTACAATTTCACGTCAAAAAATGGCTAAAATTCCAGTTGAAATTTTTTCAAAGTCCCTTAAAAATTTTCCAATTTTTGTCCCAATTCTTCCCATTCCCATTGAAACTTTTCAAATCCCTCTCAAAATTGTTGAAATTCTCTTGAAGCTTTTAAAATTCTCTCTAGAATTTTCAAAATCCATGGCCACATGTTTACAATTTCACGTCAAAAAATTGCTAAAATTCCAGTTGGAATTTTTTCAAAGTCCCTTAAAAATTTTCCAATTTTTCTCCCAATTCTTCCCATTCCCATTGAAACTTTTCAAATCCCTCTCAAAATTGTTGAAATTCTCTTGAAGCTTTTAAAATTCTCTCTAGAATTTTCAAAATCCATGGCCACATGTTTACAATTTCACATAAAAAAAATGCTAAAATTCCAGTTGAAATTTTTTCAAAGTCCCTTAAAAATTTTCCAATTTTTGTCCCAATTCTTCCCATTCCCATTGAAACTTTTCAAATCTCTCTCCAAATTGTTGAAATTCTCTTGAAGCTTTTAAAATTCTCTCTAGAATTTTCAAAATCCATGTCCACATGTTTACAATTTCACGTCAAAAAATGGCTAAAATTCCAGTTGAAATTTTTTCAAAGTCCCTTAAAAATTTTCCCATTTTTGTCCCAATTCTTCCCATTCCCATTGAAACTTTTCAAATCCCTCTCAAAATTGTTGAAATTCTCTTGAAGCTTTTAAAATTCTCTCTAGAATTTTCAAAATCCATGTCCACATGTTTACAATTTCACGTCAAAAAATTGCTAAAATTCCAGTTGAAATTTTTTCAAAGTCCCTTAAAAATTTTCCAATTTTTGTCCCAATTCTTCCCATTCCCATTGAAACTTTTCAAATCCCTCTCAAAATTGTTGAAATTCTGTTGAAGCTTTTAAAATTCTCTCTAGAATTTTCAAAATCCATGTCCACATGTTTACAATTTCACGTCAAATTTGCTAAAATTCCAGTTGAAATTTTTTCAAAGTCCCTTAAAAGTTTTCCCATTTTTGTCTCAATTCTTCCCATTCCCATTGAAACTTTTCAAATCCCTCTCAAAATTGTTGAAATTCTCTTGAAGCTTTTAAAATTCTCTCTAGAATTTTCAAAATCCATGGCCACATGTTTACAATTTCACATAAAAAAAATGCTAAAATTCCAGTTGAAATTTTTTCAACGTCCCTGAAAAATTTTCCAATTTTTGTCCCAATTCTTCCCATTCCCATTGAAACTTTTCAAATCCCTCTCAAAATTGTTGAAATTCTCTTGAAGCTTTTAAAATTCTCTCTAGAATTTTCAAAATCCATGGCCACATGTTTACAATTTCACATAAAAAAAAATGCTAAAATTCCAGTTGAAATTTTTTCAACGTCCCTGAAAAATTTTCCAATTTTTGTCCCAATTCTTCCCATTCCCATTGAAACTTTTCAAATCCCTCTCAAAATTGTTGAAATTCTGTTGAAGCTTTTAAAATTCTCTCTAGAATTTTCAAAATCCATGGCCACATGTTTACAATTTCACGTCAAAAAATGGCTAAAATTCCAGTTGAAATTTTTTCAAAGTCCCTTAACAATTTTCCCATTTTTGTCCCAATTCTTCCCATTCCCATTGAAACTTTTCAAATCCCTCTCAAAATTGTTGAAATTCTCTGGAAGCTTTTAAAATTCTCTCTAGAATTTTCAAAATCCATGGCCACATGTTTACAATTTCACGTCAAAAAATGGCTAAAATTCCAGTTGAAATTTTTTCAAAGTCCCTTAAAAATTTTCCAATTTTTGTCCCAATTCTTCCCATTCCCATTGAAACTTTTCAAATCCCTCTCAAAATTGTTGAAATTCTGTTGAAGCTTTTAAAATTCTCTCTAGAATTTTCAAAATCCATGGCCACATGTTTACAATTTCACGTCAAAAAATGGCTAAAATTCCAGTTGAAATTTTTTCAAAGTCCCTGAAAAATTTTCCAATTTTTGTCCCAATTCTTCCCATTCCCATTGAAACTTTTCAAATCCCTCTCAAAATTGTTGAAATTCTGTTGAAGCTTTTAAAATTCTCTCTAGAATTTTCAAAATCCATGGCCACATGTTTACAATTTCACGTCAAAAAATTGCTAAAATTCCAGTTGGAATTTTTTCAAAGTCCCTTAAAAATTTTCCAATTTTTCTCCCAATTCTTCCCATTCCCATTGAAACTTTTCAAATCCCTCTCAAAATTGTTGAAATTCTCTTGAAGCTTTTAAAATTCTCTCTAGAATTTTCAAAATCCATGGCCACATGTTTACAATTTCACATAAAAAAAATGCTAAAATTCCAGTTGAAATTTTTTCAACGTCCCTGGAAAATTTTCCAATTTTTGTCCCAATTCTTCCCATTCCCATTGAAACTTTTCAAATCCCTCTCAAAATTGTTGAAATTCTCTTGAAGCTTTTAAAATTCTCTCTAGAATTTTCAAAATCCATGTCCACATGTTTACAATTTCACGTCAAAAAATTGCTAAAATTCCAGTTGAAATTTTTTCAAAGTCCCTTAAAAATTTTCCCATTTTTGTCCCAATTCTTCCCATTCCCATTGAAACTTTTCAAATCCCTCTCAAAATTGTTGAAATTCTCTTGAAGCTTTTAAAATTCTCTCTAGAATTTTCAAAATCCATGTCCACATGTTTACAATTTCACGTCAAAAAATTGCTAAAATTCCAGTTGAAATTTTTTCAAAGTCCCTTAAAAATTTTCCAATTTTTGTCCCAATTCTTCCCATTCCCATTGAAACTTTTCAAATCCCTCTCAAAAGTGTTGAAATTCTGTTGAAGCTTTTAAAATTCTCTCTAGAATTTTCAAAATCCATGGCCACATGTTTACAATTTCACGTCAAAAAATGGCTAAAATTCCAGTTGAAATTTTTTCAAAGTCCCTTAAAAATTTTCCCATTTTTGTCCCAATTCTTCCCATTCCCATTGAAACTTTTCAAATCCCTCTCAAAATTGTTGAAATTCTCTTGAAGCTTTTAAAATTCTCTCTAGAATTTTCAAAATCCATGTCCACATGTTTACAATTTCACGTCAAAAAGTGGCTAAAATTACAGTTGAAATTTTTTCAAAGTCCCTTAAAAATTTTCCCATTTTTGTCCCAATTCTTCCCATTCCCATTGAAACTTTTCAAATCCCTCTCAAAATTGTTGAAATTCTGTTGAAGCTTTTAAAATTCTCTCTAGAATTTTCAAAATCCATGGCCACATGTTTACAATTTCACGTCAAAAAATGGCTAAAATTCCAGTTGAAATTTTTTCAAAGTCCCTTAAAAATTTTCCCATTTTTGTCCCAATTCTTCCCATTCCCATTGAAACTTTTCAAATCCCTCTCAAAATTGTTGAAATTCTCTTGAAGCTTTTAAAATTCTCTCTAGAATTTTCAAAATCCATGGCCACATGTTTACAATTTCACATAAAAAAAATGCTAAAATTCCAGTTGAAATTTTTTCAACGTCCCTGAAAAATTTTCCAATTTTTGTCCCATTCCTCCCATTCCCATTGAAACTTTTCAAATCCCTCTCAAAATTGTTGAAATTCTCTTGAAGCTTTTAAAATTCTCTCTAGAATTTTCAAAATCCATGGCCACATGTTTACAATTTCACATAAAAAAAAATGCTAAAATTCCAGTGGAAATTTTTTCAACGTCCCTGAAAAATTTTCCAATTTTTGTCCCAATTCTTCCCATTCCCATTGAAACTTTTCAAATCCCTCTCAAAATTGTTGAAATTCTGTTGAAGCTTTTAAAATTCTCTCTAGAATTTTCAAAATCCATGGCCACATGTTTACAATTTCACGTCAAAAAATGGCTAAAATTCCAGTTGAAATTTTTTCAAAGTCCCTGAAAAATTTTCCCATTTTTGTCCCAATTCTTCCCATTCCCATTGAAACTTTTCAAATCCCTCTCAAAATTGTTGAAATTCTCTTGAAGCTTTTAAAATTCTCTCTAGAATTTTCAAAATCCATGTCCACATGTTTACAATTTCACGTCAAAAAATGGCTAAAATTCCAGTTGAAATTTTTTCAAAGTCCCTTAAAAATTTTCCCATTTTTGTCCCAATTCTTCCCATTCCCATTGAAACTTTTCAAATCCCTCTCAAAATTGTTGAAATTCTCTTGAAGCTTTTAAAATTCTCTCTAGAATTTTCAAAATCCATGTCCACATGTTTACAATTTCACGTCAAAAAATTGCTAAAATTCCAGTTGAAATTTTTTCAAAGTCCCTTAAAAATTTTCCCATTTTTGTCCCAATTCTTCCCATTCCCATTGAAACTTTTCAAATCCCTCTCAAAATTGTTGAAATTCTGTTGAAGCTTTTAAAATTCTCTCTAGAATTTTCAAAATCCATGGCCACATGTTTACAATTTCACGTAAAAAAAATGCTAAAATTCCAGTTGAAATTTTTTCAAAGTCCCTTAAAAATTTTCCCATTTTTGTCCCAATTCTTCCCATTCCCATTGAAACTTTTCAAATCCCTCTCAAAATTGTTGAAATTCTGTTGAAGCTTTTAAAATTCTCTCTAGAATTTTCAAAATCCATGTCCACATGTTTACAATTTCACGTCAAAAAATTGCTAAAATTCCAGTTGGAATTTTTTTCAAAGTCCCTTAAAAATTTTCCAATTTTTGTCCCAATTCTTCCCATTCCCATTGAAACTTTTCAAATCCCTCTCAAAATTGTTGAAATTCTGTTGAAGCTTTTAAAATTCTCTCTAGAATTTTCAAAATCCATGGCCACATGTTTACAATTTCACGTCAAAAAATGGCTAAAATTCCAGTTGAAATTTTTTCCAAGTCCCTGAAAAATTTTCCCATTTTTGTCCCAATTCTTCCCATTCCCATTGAAACTTTTCAAATCCCTCTCAAAATTGTTGAAATTCTCTTGAAGCTTTTAAAATTCTCTCTAGAATTTTCAAAATCCATGTCCACATGTTTACAATTTCACGTCAAAAAATTGCTAAAATTCCAGTTGAAATTTTTCAAAGTCCCTGAAAAATTTTCCCATTTTTGTCCCAATTCTTCCCATTCCATTGAAACTTTTCAAATCCCTCTCCAAATTGTTGAAATTCTGTTGAAGCTTTTAAAATTCTCTCTAGAATTTTCAAAATCCATGGCCACATGTTTACAATTTCACGTCAAAAAATGGCTAAAATTCCAGTTGAAATTTTTTCAAAGTCCCTTAAAAATTTTCCCATTTTTGTCCCAATTCTTCCCATTCCCATTGAAACTTTTCAAATCCCTCTCAAAATTGTTGAAATTCTCTTGAAGCTTTTAAAATTCTCTCTAGAATTTTCAAAATCCATGTCCACATGTTTACAATTTCACGTCAAAAAGTGGCTAAAATTACAGTTGAAATTTTTTCAAAGTCCCTTAAAAATTTTCCCATTTTTGTCCCAATTCTTCCCATTCCCATTGAAACTTTTCAAATCCCTCTCAAAATTGTTGAAATTCTGTTGAAGCTTTTAAAATTCTCTCTAGAATTTTCAAAATCCATGGCCACATGTTTACAATTTCACGTCAAAAAATGGCTAAAATTCCAGTTGAAATTTTTTCAAAGTCCCTTAAAAATTTTCCCATTTTTGTCCCAATTCTTCCCATTCCCATTGAAACTTTTCAAATCCCTCTCAAAATTGTTGAAATTCTCTTGAAGCTTTTAAAATTCTCTCTAGAATTTTCAAAATCCATGGCCACATGTTTACAATTTCACATAAAAAAAAATGCTAAAATTCCAGTTGAAATTTTTTCAACGTCCCTGAAAAATTTTCCAATTTTTGTCCCAATTCTTCCCATTCCCATTGAAACTTTTCAAATCCCTCTCAAAATTGTTGAAATTCTGTTGAAGCTTTTAAAATTCTCTCTAGAATTTTCAAAATCCATGGCCACATGTTTACAATTTCACGTCAAAAAATGGCTAAAATTCCAGTTGAAATTTTTCAAAGTCCCTGAAAAATTTTCCCATTTTTGTCCCAATTCTTCCCATTCCCATTGAAACTTTTCAAATCCCTCTCAAAATTGTTGAAATTCTCTTGAAGCTTTTAAAATTCTCTCTAGAATTTTCAAAATCCATGGCCACATGTTTACAATTTCACGTCAAAAAATGGCTAAAATTCCAGTTGAAATTTTTTCAAAGTCCCTTAAAAATTTTCCCATTTTTGTCCCAATTCTTCCCATTCCCATTGAAACTTTTCAAATCCCTCTCAAAATTGTTGAAATTCTCTTGAAGCTTTTAAAATTCTCTCTAGAATTTTCAAAATCCATGTCCACATGTTTACAATTTCACGTCAAAAAATGGCTAAAATTCCAGTTGAAATTTTTTCAAAGTCCCTTAAAAATTTTCCCATTTTTGTCCCAATTCTTCCCATTCCCATTGAAACTTTTCAAATCCCTCTCAAAATTGTTGAAATTCTCTTGAAGCTTTTAAAATTCTCTCTAGAATTTTCAAAATCCATGGCCACATGTTTACAATTTCACGTCAAAAAATTGCTAAAATTCCAGTTGAAATTTTTTCAAAGTCCCTTAAAAATTTTCCCATTTTTGTCCCAATTCTTCCCATTCCCATTGAAACTTTTCAAATCCCTCTCAAAATTGTTGAAATTCTGTTGAAGCTTTTAAAATTCTCTCTAGAATTTTCAAAATCCATGGCCACATGTTTACAATTTCACGTAAAAAAAATGCTAAAATTCCAGTTGAAATTTTTTCAAAGTCCCTGAAAAATTTTCCCATTTTTGTCCCAATTCTTCCCATTCCCATTGAAACTTTTCAAATCCCTCTCAAAATTGTTGAAATTCTGTTGAAGCTTTTAAAATTCTCTCTAGAATTTTCAAAATCCATGTCCACATGTTTACAATTTCACGTCAAAAAATTGCTAAAATTCCAGTTGGAATTTTTTCAAAGTCCCTTAAAAATTTTCCCAATTTTTGTCCCAATTCTTCCCATTCCCATTGAAACTTTTCAAATCCCTCTCAAAATTGTTGAAATTCTGTTGAAGCTTTTAAAATTCTCTCTAGAATTTTCAAAATCCATGTCCACATGTTTACAATTTCACGTCAAAAAATGGCTAAAATTCCAGTTGAAATTTTTTCAAAGTCCCTTAAAAATTTTCCAATTTTTGTCCCAATTCTTCCCATTCCCATTGAAACTTTTCAAATCCCTCTCAAAATTGTTGAAATTCTCTTGAAGCTTTTAAAATTCTCTCTAGAATTTTCAAAATCCATGTCCACATGTTTACAATTTCACGTCAAAAAATTGCTAAAATTCCAGTTGAAATTTTTTCAAAGTCCCTGAAAAATTTTCCCATTTTTGTCCCAATTCTTCCCATTCCCATTGAAACTTTTCAAATCCCTCTCAAAAGTGTTGAAATTCTGTTGAAGCTTTTAAAATTCTCTCTAGAATTTTCAAAATCCATGGCCACATGTTTACAATTTCACGTCAAAAAATGCTAAAATTCCAGTTGAAATTTTTTCAAAGTCCCTTAAAAATTTTCCCATTTTTGTCCCAATTCTTCCCATTCCCATTGAAACTTTTCAAATCCCTCTCCAAATTGTTGAAATTCTCTTGAAGCTTTTAAAATTCTCTCTAGAATTTTCAAAATCCATGTCCACATGTTTACAATTTCACGTCAAAAAATGGCTAAAATTCCAGTTGAAATTTTTTCAAAGTCCCTTAAAAATTTTCCAATTTTTGTCCCAATTCTTCCCATTCCCATTGAAACTTTTCAAATCCCTCTCAAAATTGTTGAAATTCTGTTGAAGCTATTAAAATTCTCTCTAGAATTTTCAAAATCCATGGCCACATGTTTACAATTTCACGTCAAAAAATGGCTAAAATTCCAGTTGAAATTTTTTCAAAGTCCCTTAAAAATTTTCCCATTTTTGTCCCAATTCTTCCCATTCCCATTGAAACTTTTCAAATCCCTCTCAAAATTGTTGAAATTCTCTTGAAGCTTTTAAAATTCTCTCTAGAATTTTCAAAATCCATGGCCACATGTTTACAATTTCACATAAAAAAAATGCTAAAATTCCAGTTGAAATTTTTTTAACGTCCCTGAAAAATTTTCCAATTTTTGTCCCAATTCTTCCCATTCCCATTGAAACTTTTCAAATCCCTCTCAAAATTGTTGAAATTCTCTTGAAGCTTTTAAAATTCTCTCTAGAATTTTCAAAATCCATGGCCACATGTTTACAATTTCACATAAAAAAAAATGCTAAAATTCCAGTTGAAATTTTTTCAACGTCCCTGAAAAATTTTCCAATTTTTGTCCCAATTCTTCCCATTCCCATTGAAACTTTTCAAATCCCTCTCAAAATTGTTGAAATTCTGTTGAAGCTTTTAAAATTCTCTCTAGAATTTTCAAAATCCATGGCCACATGTTTACAATTTCACGTCAAAAAATGGCTAAAATTCCAGTTGAAATTTTTTCAAAGTCCCTGAAAAATTTTCCAATTTTTGTCCCAATTCTTCCCATTCCCATTGAAACTTTTCAAATCCCTCTCAAAATTGTTGAAATTCTCTTGAAGCTTTTAAAATTCTCTCTAGAATTTTCAAAATCCATGGCCACATGTTTACAATTTCACGTCAAAAAATGGCTAAAATTCCAGTTGAAATTTTTTCAAAGTCCCTTAAAAATTTTCCCATTTTTGTCCCAATTCTTCCCATTCCCATTGAAACTTTTCAAATCCCTCTCAAAATTGTTGAAATTCTCTTGAAGCTTTTAAAATTCTCTCTAGAATTTTCAAAATCCATGTCCACATGTTTACAATTTCACGTCAAAAAATGGCTAAAATTCCAGTTGAAATTTTTTCAAAGTCCCTTAAAAATTTTCCCATTTTTGTCCCAATTCTTCCCATTCCCATTGAAACTTTTCAAATCCCTCTCAAAATTGTTGAAATTCTCTTGAAGCTTTTAAAATTCTCTCTAGAATTTTCAAAATCCATGGCCACATGTTTACAATTTCACATAAAAAAAAATGCTAAAATTCAGTTGAAATTTTTTCAAAGTCCCTTAAAAATTTTCCCATTTTTGTCCCAATTCTTCCCATTCCCATTGAAACTTTTCAAATCCCTCTCAAAATTGTTGAAATTCTGTTGAAGCTTTTAAAATTCTCTCTAGAATTTTCAAAATCCATGGCCACATGTTTACAATTTCACGTCAAAAAATGGCTAAAATTCCAGTTGAAATTTTTTCAAAGTCCCTGAAAAATTTTCCCATTTTTGTCCCAATTCTTCCCATTCCCATTGAAACTTTTCAAATCCCTCTCAAAATTGTTGAAATTCTCTTGAAGCTTTTAAAATTCTCTCTAGAATTTTCAAAATCCATGGCCACATGTTTACAATTTCACGTCAAAAAATGGCTAAAATTCCAGTTGAAATTTTTTCAAAGTCCCTTAAAAATTTTCCCATTTTTGTCCCAATTCTTCCCATTCCCATTGAAACTTTTCAAATCCCTCTCAAAATTGTTGAAATTCTCTTGAAGCTTTTAAAATTCTCTCTAGAATTTTCAAAATCCATGTCCACATGTTTACAATTTCACGTCAAAAAAATGGCTAAAATTCCAGTTGAAATTTTTTCAAAGTCCCTTAAAAATTTTCCCATTTTTGTCCCAATTCTTCCCATTCCCATTGAAACTTTTCAAATCCCTCTCAAAATTGTTGAAATTCTCTTGAAGCTTTTAAAATTCTCTCTAGAATTTTCAAAATCCATGGCCACATGTTTACAATTTCACATCAAAAAATTGCTAAAATTCCAGTTGAAATTTTTTCAAAGTCCCTTAAAAATTTTCCAATTTTTGTCCCAATTCTTCCCATTCCCATTGAAACTTTTCAAATCCCTCTCAAAATTGTTGAAATTCTGTTGAAGCTTTTAAAATTCTCTCTAGAATTTTCAAAATCCATGGCCACATGTTTACAATTTCACGTAAAAAAAATGCTAAAATTCCAGTTGAAATTTTTTCAAAGTCCCTTAAAAATTTTCCCATTTTTGTCCAATTCTTCCCATTCCCATTGAAACTTTTCAAATCCCTCTCAAAATTGTTGAAATTCTGTTGAAGCTTTTAAAATTCTCTCTAGAATTTTCAAAATCCATGTCCACATGTTTACAATTTCACGTCAAAAATTGCTAAAATTCCAGTTGGAATTTTTTCAAAGTCCCTTAAAAATTTTCCAATTTTTGTCCCAATTCTTCCCATTCCCATTGAAACTTTTCAAATCCCTCTCAAAATTGTTGAAATTCTGTTGAAGCTTTTAAAATTCTCTCTAGAATTTTCAAAATCCATGTCCACATGTTTACAATTTCACGTCAAAAAATGGCTAAAATTCCAGTTGAAATTTTTTCAAAGTCCCTTAAAAATTTTCCAATTTTGTCCCAATTCTTCCCATTCCCATTGAAACTTTTCAAATCCCTCTCCAAATTGTTGAAATTCTCTTGAAGCTTTTAAAATTCTCTCTAGAATTTTCAAAATCCATGTCCACATGTTTACAATTTCACGTCAAAAAATTGCTAAAATTCCAGTTGAAATTTTTTCAAAGTCCCTTAAAAATTTTCCCATTTTTGTCCCAATTCTTCCCATTCCCATTGAAACTTTTCAAATCCCTCTCAAAATTGTTGAAATTCTCTTGAAGCTTTTAAAATTCTCTCTAGAATTTTCAAAATCCATGGCCACATGTTTACAATTTCACGTCAAAAAATGGCTAAAATTCCAGTTGAAATTTTTTCAAAGTCCCTGAAAAATTTTCCCATTTTTGTCCCAATTCTTCCCATTCCCATTGAAACTTTTCAAATCCCTCTCAAAATTGTTGAAATTCTCTTGAAGCTTTTAAAATTCTCTCTAGAATTTTCAAAATCCATGTCCACATGTTTACAATTTCACGTCAAAAAATGGCTAAAATTCCAGTTGAAATTTTTTCAAAGTCCCTGAAAAATTTTCCCATTTTTGTCCCAATTCTTCCCATTCCCATTGAAACTTTTCAAATCCCTCTCAAAATTGTTGAAATTCTCTTGAAGCTTTTAAAATTCTCTCTAGAATTTTCAAAATCCATGTCCACATGTTTACAATTTCACGTCAAAAAATGGCTAAAATTCCAGTTGAAATTTTTTCAAAGTCCCTTAAAAATTTTCCAATTTTTGTCCCAATTCTTCCCATTCCCATTGAAACTTTTCAAATCCCTCTCCAAATTGTTGAAATTCTCTTGAAGCTTTTAAAATTCTCTCTAGAATTTTCAAAATCCATGGCCACATGTTTACAATTTCACGTCAAAAAATGGCTAAAATTCCAGTTGAAATTTTTTCAAAGTCCCTTAAAAATTTTCCCATTTTTGTCCCAATTCTTCCCATTCCCATTGAAACTTTTCAAATCCCTCTCCAAATTGTTGAAATTCTCTTGAAGCTTTTAAAATTCTCTCTAGAATTTTCAAAATCCATGGCCACATGTTTACAATTTCACGTCAAAAAATGGCTAAAATTCCAGTTGAAATTTTTTCAAAGTCCCTTAAAAATTTTCCAATTTTTCTCCCAATTCTTCCCATTCCCATTGAAACTTTTCAAATCCCTCTCAAAATTGTTGAAATTCTGTTGAAGCTTTTAAAATTCTCTCTAGAATTTTCAAAATCCATGGCCACATGTTTACAATTTCACATAAAAAAAATGCTAAAATTCCAGTTGAAATTTTTTCAACGTCCCTGGAAAATTTTCCAATTTTTGTCCCAATTCTTCCCATTCCCATTGAAACTTTTCAAATCCCTCTCAAAATTGTTGAAATTCTCTTGAAGCTTTTAAAATTCTCTCTAGAATTTTCAAAATCCATGTCCACATGTTTACAATTTCACGTCAAAAAATTGCTAAAATTCCAGTTGAAATTTTTTCAAAGTCCCTTAAAAATTTTCCAATTTTTGTCCCAATTCTTCCCATTCCTATTGAAACTTTTCAAATCCCTCTCAAAATTGTTGAAATTCTCTTGAAGCTTTTAAAATTCTCTCTAGAATTTTCAAAATCCATGGCCACATGTTTACAATTTCACGTCAAAAAATTGCTAAAATTCCAGTTGAAATTTTTTCAAAGTCCCTTAAAAATTTTCCCATTTTTGTCCCAATTCTTCCCATTCCCATTGAAACTTTTCAAATCCCTCTCAAAATTGTTGAAATTCTCTTGAAGCTTTTAAAATTCTCTCTAGAATTTTCAAAATCCATGGCCACATGTTTACAATTTCACATAAAAAAAATGCTAAAATTCCAGTTGAAATTTTTTCAAAGTCCCTTAAAAATTTTCCCATTTTTGTCCCAATTCTTCCCATTCCCATTGAAACTTTTCAAATCCCTCTCAAAATTGTTGAAATTCTGTTGAAGCTTTTAAAATTCTCTCTAGAATTTTCAAAATCCATGGCCACATGTTTACAATTTCACGTCAAAAAATGGCTAAAATTCCAGTTGAAATTTTTTCAAAGTCCCTGAAAAATTTTCCCATTTTTGTCCCAATTCTTCCCATTCCCATTGAAACTTTTCAAATCCCTCTCAAAATTGTTGAAATTCTCTTGAAGCTTTAAAATTCTCTCTAGAATTTTCAAAATCCATGGCCACATGTTTACAATTTCACGTCAAAAAATGGCTAAAATTCCAGTTGAAATTTTTTCAAAGTCCCTGAAAAAATTTTCCCATTTTTGTCCCAATTCTTCCCATTCCCATTGAAACTTTTCAAATCCCTCTCAAAATTGTTGAAATTCTCTTGAAGCTTTTAAAATTCTCTCTAGAATTTTCAAAATCCATGTCCACATGTTTACAATTTCACGTCAAAAAATGGCTAAAATTCCAGTTGAAATTTTTTCAAAGTCCCTTAAAAATTTTCCAATTTTTGTCCCAATTCTTCCCATTCCCATTGAAACTTTTCAAATCCCTCTCAAAATTGTTGAAATTCTCTTGAAGCTTTTAAAATTCTCTCTAGAATTTTCAAAATCCATGGCCACATGTTTACAATTTCACGTCAAAAAATGGCTAAAATTCCAGTTGAAATTTTTTCAAAGTCCCTGAAAAATTTTCCCATTTTTGTCCCAATTCTTCCCATTCCCATTGAAACTTTTCAAATCCCTCTCAAAATTGTTGAAATTCTCTTGAAGCTTTTAAAATTCTCTCTAGAATTTTCAAAATCCATGGCCACATGTTTACAATTTCACTTAAAAAAAATGCTAAAATTCCAGTTGAAATTTTTTCAAAAGTCCCTTAAAAATTTTCCAATTTTTGTCCCAATTCTTCCCATTCCCATTGAAACTTTTCAAATCCCTCTCAAAATTGTTGAAATTCTGTTGAAGCTTTTAAAATTCTCTCTAGAATTTTCAAAATCCATGTCCACATGTTTACAATTTCACGTCAAAAAATTGCTAAAATTCCAGTTGGAATTTTTTCAAAGTCCCTTAAAAATTTTCCAATTTTGTCCCAATTCTTCCCATTCCCATTGAAACTTTTCAAATCCCTCTCAAAATTGTTGAAATTCTGTTGAAGCTTTTAAAATTCTCTCTAGAATTTTCAAAATCCATGTCCACATGTTTACAATTTCACGTCAAAAAATGGCTAAAATTCCCAGTTGAAATTTTTTCAAAGTCCCTGAAAAATTTTCCAATTTTTGTCCCAATTCTTCCCATTCCCATTGAAACTTTTCAAATCCCTCTCAAAATTGTTGAAATTCTCTTGAAGCTTTTAAAATTCTCTCTAGAATTTTCAAAATCCATGTCCACATGTTTACAATTTCACGTCAAAAAATGGCTAAAATTCCAGTTGAAATTTTTTCAAAGTCCCTTAAAAATTTTCCCATTTTTGTCCCAATTCTTCCCATTCCCATTGAAACTTTTCAAATCCCTCTCCAAATTGTTGAAATTCTCTTGAAGCTTTTAAAATTCTCTCTAGAATTTTCAAAATCCATGGCCACATGTTTACAATTTCACGTCAAAAAATGGCTAAAATTCCAGTTGAAATTTTTTCAAAGTCCCTGAAAAATTTTCCCATTTTTGTCCCAATTCTTCCCATTCCCATTGAAACTTTTCAAATCCCTCTCAAAATTGTTGAAATTCTCTTGAAGCTTTTAAAATTCTCTCTAGAATTTTCAAAATCCATGTCCACATGTTTACAATTTCACGTCAAAAAATGGCTAAAATTCCAGTTGAAATTTTTTCAAAGTCCCTGAAAAATTTTCCCATTTTTGTCCCAATTCTTCCCATTCCCATTGAAACTTTTCAAATCCCTCTCAAAATTGTTGAAATTCTCTTGAAGCTTTTAAAATTCTCTCTAGAATTTTCAAAATCCATGTCCACATGTTTACAATTTCACGTCAAAAAATGGCTAAAATTCCAGTTGAAATTTTTTCAAAGTCCCTTAAAAATTTCCAATTTTTGTCCCAATTCTTCCCATTCCCATTGAAACTTTTCAAATCCCTCTCCAAATTGTTGAAATTCTCTTGAAGCTTTTAAAATTCTCTCTAGAATTTTCAAAATCCATGGCCACATGTTTACAATTTCACGTCAAAAAATGGCTAAAATTCCAGTTGAAATTTTTTCAAAGTCCCTTAAAAATTTTCCCATTTTTGTCCCAATTCTTCCCATTCCCATTGAAACTTTTCAAATCCCTCTCAAAATTGTTGAAATTCTCTTGAAGCTTTTAAAATTCTCTCTAGAATTTTCAAAATCCATGTCCACATGTTTACAATTTCACGTCAAAAAATGGCTAAAATTCCAGTTGAAATTTTTTCAAAGTCCCTTAAAAATTTTCCCAATTTTTCTCCCAATTCTTCCCATTCCCATTGAAACTTTTCAAATCCCTCTCAAAATTGTTGAAATTCTCTTGAAGCTTTTAAAATTCTCTCTAGAATTTTCAAAATCCATGGCCACATGTTTACAATTTCACATAAAAAAAATGCTAAAATTCCAGTTGAAATTTTTTCAACGTCCCTGGAAAATTTTCCAATTTTTGTCCCAATTCTTCCCATTCCCATTGAAACTTTTCAAATCCCTCTCAAAATTGTTGAAATTCTCTTGAAGCTTTTAAAATCTCTCTAGAATTTTCAAAATCCATGTCCACATGTTTACAATTTCACGTCAAAAAATTGCTAAAATTCCAGTTGAAATTTTTTCAAAGTCCCTTAAAAATTTTCCAATTTTTGTCCCAATTCTTCCCATTCCCATTGAAACTTTTCAAATCCCTCTCAAAATTGTTGAAATTCTCTTGAAGCTTTTAAAATTCTCTCTAGAATTTTCAAAATCCATGTCCACATGTTTACAATTTCACGTCAAAAAATGGCTAAAATTCCAGTTGAAATTTTTTCAAAGTCCCTTAAAAATTTTCCCATTTTTGTCCCAATTCTTCCCATTCCCATTGAAACTTTTCAAATCCCTCTCAAAATTGTTGAAATTCTCTTGAAGCTTTTAAAATTCTCTCTAGAATTTTCAAAATCCATGGCCACATGTTTACAATTTCACGTCAAAAAATGCTAAAATTCCAGTTGAAATTTTTTCAACGTCCCTGAAAAATTTTCCCATTTTTGTCCCAATTCTTCCCATTCCCATTGAAACTTTTCAAATCCCTCTCAAAATTGTTGAAATTCTCTTGAAGCTTTTAAAAATTCTCTCTAGAATTTTCAAAATCCATGGCCACATGTTTACAATTTCACGTCAAAAAAATGCTAAAATTCCAGTTGAAATTTTTTCAAAGTCCCTGAAAAATTTTCCCATTTTTGTCCCAATTCTTCCCATTCCCATTGAAACTTTTCAAATCCCTCTCAAAATTGTTGAAATTCTCTTGAAGCTTTTAAAATTCTCTCTAGAATTTTCAAAATCCATGTCCACATGTTTACAATTTCACGTCAAAAAATGGCTAAAATTCCAGTTGAAATTTTTTCAAAGTCCCTTAAAAATTTTCCAATTTTTGTCCCAATTCTTCCCATTCCCATTGAAACTTTTCAAATCCCTCTCCAAATTGTTGAAATTCTCTTGAAGCTTTTAAAATTCTCTCTAGAATTTTCAAAATCCATGGCCACATGTTTACAATTTCACGTCAAAAAATGGCTAAAATTCCAGTTGAAATTTTTTCAAAGTCCCTTAAAAATTTTCCCATTTTTGTCCCAATTCTTCCCATTCCCATTGAAACTTTTCAAATCCCTCTCAAAATTGTTGAAATTCTCTTGAAGCTTTTAAAATTCTCTCTAGAATTTTCAAAATCCATGTCCACATGTTTACAATTTCACGTCAAAAAATGGCTAAAATTCCAGTTGAAATTTTTTCAAAGTCCCTTAAAAATTTTCCAATTTTTGTCCCAATTCTTCCCATTCCCATTGAAACTTTTCAAATCCCTCTCAAAATTGTTGAAATTCTCTTGAAGCTTTTAAAATTCTCTCTAGAATTTTCAAAAATCCATGTCCACATGTTTACAATTTCACATAAAAAAAATGGCTAAAATTCCAGTTGAAATTTTTTCAAAGTCCTGAAAATTTTCCAATTTTTGTCCCAATTCTTCCCATTCCCATTGAAACTTTTCAAATCCCTCTCAAAATTGTTGAAATTCTCTTGAAGCTTTTAAAATTCTCTCTAGAATTTTCAAAATCCATGTCCACATGTTTACAATTTCACGTCAAAAATTGGCTAAAATTCCAGTTGAAATTTTTTCAAAGTCCCTTAAAAATTTTCCAATTTTTGTCCCAATTCTTCCCATTCCTATTGAAACTTTTCAAATCCCTCTCAAAATTGTTGAAATTCTCTTGAAGCTTTTAAAATTCTCTCTAGAATTTTCAAAATCCATGGCCACATGTTTACAATTTCACGTCAAAAAATGGCTAAAATTCCAGTTGAAATTTTTTCAAAGTCCCTTAAAAATTTTCCCATTTTTGTCCCAATTCTTCCCATTCCCATTGAAACTTTTCAAATCCCTCTCAAAATTGTTGAAATTCTCTTGAAGCTTTTAAAATTCTCTCTAGAATTTTCAAAATCCATGGCCACATGTTTACAATTCACATAAAAAAATGCTAAAATTCCAGTTGAAATTTTTTCAAACGTCCCTGAAAAATTTTCCAATTTTTGTCCCAATTCTTCCCATTCCCATTGAAACTTTTCAAATCCCTCTCAAAATTGTTGAAATTCTCTTGAAGCTTTTAAAATTCTCTCTAGAATTTTCAAAATCCATGGCCACATGTTTACAATTTCACGTCAAAAAAATGGCTAAAATTCCAGTTGAAATTTTTTCAAAGTCCCTTAAAAATTTTCCAATTTTGTCCCAATTCTTCCCATTCCCATTGAAACTTTTCAAATCCCTCTCCAAATTGTTGAAATTCTCTTGAAGCTTTTAAAATTCTCTCTAGAATTTTCAAAATCCATGGCCACATGTTTACAATTTCACGTCAAAAAATTGCTAAAATTCCAGTTGAAATTTTTTCAAAGTCCCTTAAAAATTTTCCAATTTTTGTCCCAATTCTTCCCATTCCCATTGAAACTTTTCAAATCCCTCTCCAAATTGTTGAAATTCTGTTGAAGCTTTTAAAATTCTCTCTAGAATTTTCAAAATCCATGGCCACATGTTTACAATTTCACGTCAAAAAATGGCTAAAATTCCAGTTGAAATGTTTTCAAAGTCCCTTAAAAATTTTCCAATTTTTGTCCCAATTCTTCCCATTCCCATTGAAACTTTTCAAATCCCTCTCAAAATTGTTGAAATTCTCTTGAAGCTTTTAAAATTCTCTCTAGAATTTTCAAAATCCATGGCCACATGTTTACAATTTCACGTCAAAAAATTGCTAAAATTCCAGTTGAAATTTTTTCAAAGTCCCTTAAAAATTTTCCCATTTTTGTCCCAATTCTTCCCATTCCCATTGAAACTTTTCAAATCCCTCTCAAAATTGTTGAAATTCTCTTGAAGCTTTTAAAATTCTCTCTAGAATTTTCAAAATCCATGGCCACATGTTTACAATTTCACATAAAAAAATTGCTAAAATTCCAGTTGAAATTTTTTCAAAGTCCCTTAAAAATTTTCCAATTTTTGTCCAATTCTTCCCATTCCCATTGAAACTTTTCAAATCCCTCTCAAAATTGTTGAAATTCTCTTGAAGCTTTTAAAATTCTCTCTAGAATTTTCAAAATCCATGTCCACATGTTTACAATTTCACGTCAAAAAATTGCTAAAATTCCAGGTTGGAATTTTTTCAAAGTCCCTTAAAAATTTTCCAATTTTTGTCCAATTCTTCCCATTCCCATTGAAACTTTTCAAATCCCTCTCAAAATTGTTGAAATTCTCTTGAAGCTTTTAAAATTCTCTCTAGAATTTTCAAAATCCATGTCCACATGTTTACAATTTCACGTCAAAAATGGCTAAAATTCCAGTTGAAATTTTTTCAAAGTCCCTTAAAAATTTTCCAATTTTTGTCCCAATTCTTCCCATTCCCATTGAAACTTTTCAAATCCCTCTCAAAATTGTTGAAATTCTCTTGAAGCTTTTAAAATTCTCTCTAGAATTTTCAAAATCCGTGTCCACATGTTTACAATTTCACGTCAAAAAATGGCTAAAATTCCAGTTGAAATTTTTTCAAAGTCCCTTAAAAATTTTCCAATTTTTGTCCCAATTCTTCCCATTCCCATTGAAACTTTTCAAATCCCTCTCAAAATTGTTGAAATTCTCTTGAAGCTTTTAAAATTCTCTCTAGAATTTTCAAAATCCGTGTCCACATGTTTACAATTTCACATCAAAAAAATGGCTAAAATTCCAGTTGAAATTTTTTCAAAGTCCCTTAAAAATTTTCCAATTTTTGTCCCAATTCTTCCCATTCCCATTGAAACTTTTCAAATCTCTCTCAAAATTGTTGAAATTCTCTTGAAGCTTTTAAAAATTCTCTCTAGAATTTTCAAAATCCATGTCCACATGTTTACAATTTCACGTCAAAAATTGCTAAAATTCCAGTTGGAATTTTTTCAAAGTCCCTTAAAAATTTTCCAATTTTTGTCCCAATTCTTCCCATTCCCATTGAAACTTTCAAATCCCTCTCAAAATTGTTGAAATTCTCTTGAAGCTTTAAAATTCTCTCTAGAATTTTCAAAATCCATGTCCACATGTTTACAATTTCACGTCAAAAAATGGCTAAAATTCCAGTTGAAATTTTTCAAAGTCCCTTAAAAATTTTCCAATTTTTGTCCCAATTCTTCCCATTCCCATTGAAACTTTTCAAATCCCTCTCAAAATTGTTGAAATTCTCTTGAAGCTTTTAAAATTCTCTCTAGAATTTTCAAAATCCATGGCCACATGTTTACAATTTCACGTCAAAAAATGGCTAAAATTCCAGTTGAAATTTTTTCAAAGTCCCTTAAAATTTTCCAATTTTTGTCCCAATTCTTCCCATTCCCATTGAAACTTTTCAAATCCCTCTCCAAATTGTTGAAATTCTGTGAAGCTTTTAAAATTCTCTCTAGAATTTTCAAAATCCATGGCCACATGTTTACAATTTCACATCAAAAAAATGGCTAAAATTCCAGTTGAAATTTTTTCAAAGTCCCTGAAAAAATTTTCCAATTTTTGTCCCAATTCTTCCCATTCCCATTGAAACTTTTCAAATCCCTCTCAAAATTGTTGAAATTCTCTTTGAAGCTTTTAAAATTCTCTCTAGAATTTTCAAAATCCATGGCCACATGTTTACAATTTCACGTCAAAAAATGGCTAAAATTCCAGTTGAAATTTTTTTCAAAGTCCCTTAAAAATTTTCCAATTTTTGTCCCAATTCTTCCCATTCCCATTGAAACTTTTCAAATCCCTCTCAAAATTGTTGAAATTCTCTTGAAGCTTTTAAAATTCTCTCTAGAATTTTCAAAATCCATGGCCACATGTTTACAATTTCACGTCAAAAAATGGCTAAAATTCCAGTTGAAATTTTTCAAAGTCCCTTAAAAATTTTCCAATTTTTGTCCCAATTCTTCCCATTCCCATTGAAACTTTTCAAATCCCTCTCAAAATTGTTGAAATTCTGTTGAAGCTTTTAAAATTCTCTCTAGAATTTTCAAAATCCATGGCCACATGTTTACAATTTCACGTCAAAAAATGGCTAAAATTCCAGTTGAAATTTTTTCAAAGTCCCTTAAAAATTTTCCAATTTTTGTCCCAATTCTTCCCATTCCCATTGAAACTTTTCAAATCCCTCTCAAAATTGTTGAAATTCTCTTGAAGCTTTTAAAATTCTCTCTAGAATTTTCAAAATCCATGGCCACATGTTTACAATTTCACGTCAAAAAATTGCTAAAATTCCAGTTGGAATTTTTTCAAAGTCCCTTAAAAATTTTCCAATTTTTCTCCCAATTCTTCCCATTCCCATTGAAACTTTTCAAATCCCTCTCCAAATTGTTGAAATTCTCTTGAAGCTTTTAAAATTCTCTCTAGAATTTTCAAAATCCATGGCCACATGTTTACAATTTCACATAAAAAAAATGCTAAAATTCCAGTTGAAATTTTTTCAAAGTCCCTTAAAAATTTTCCAATTTTTGTCCCAATTCTTCCCATTCCCATTGAAACTTTTCAAATCCCTCTCAAAATTGTTGAAATTCTGTTGAAGCTTTTAAAATTCTCTCTAGAATTTTCAAAATCCATGGCCACATGTTTACAATTTCACGTCAAAAAATGGCTAAAATTCCAGTTGAAATTTTTTCAAAGTCCCTTAAAAATTTTCCAATTTTTGTCCCAATTCTTCCCATTCCCATTGAAACTTTTCAAATCCCTCTCAAAATTGTTGAAATTCTCTTGAAGCTTTTAAAATTCTCTCTAGAATTTTCAAAATCCATGGCCACATGTTTACAATTTCACGTCAAAAAATTGCTAAAATTCCAGTTGGAATTTTTTCAAAGTCCCTTAAAAATTTTCCAATTTTTTCTCCCAATTCTTCCCATTCCCATTGAAACTTTTCAAATCCCTCTCCAAATTGTTGAAATTCTCTTGAAGCTTTTAAAATTCTCTCTAGAATTTTCAAAATCCATGGCCACATGTTTACAATTTCACATAAAAAAAATGCTAAAATTCCAGTTGAAATTTTTTCAAAGTCCCTTAAAAATTTTCCAATTTTTGTCCCAATTCTTCCCATTCCCATTGAAACTTTTCAAATCTCTCTCAAAATTGTTGAAATTCTCTTGAAGCTTTTAAAATTCTCTCTAGAATTTTCAAAATCCATGTCCACATGTTTACAATTTCACGTCAAAAAATTGCTAAAATTCCAGTTGAAATTTTTTCAAAGTCCCTTAAAAATTTCCCATTTTTGTCCCAATTCTTCCCATTCCCATTGAAACTTTTCAAATCCCTCTCAAAATTGTTGAAATTCTCTTGAAGCTTTTAAAATTCTCTCTAGAATTTTCAAAATCC